>NC_061513.1:342082199-342093555 GCF_022539505.1 Lolium rigidum | reverse complement strand
ACAACTCTATCTTTTCCTTAAATACATCTTGGGCTCTCGAGTCTTCTTATTCTTCGGGTAGTGGGCCTTCAATAAACCCCGGGTACTATATTAGGCAGGCCCATTTGGGATGCCTATGTCACTCATCTCCGAGGAAGCCAGCCCAGTCCAGCGGCCGATCCGTGATCCGTGTCGGAGGGAAGAGGAGAGAGTGGGGGAGACAAGATGCGGCCGCGGCTGGTGCTCTTCGGCGACTCCATCACCGAGCTGTCCTTCGCCGCCGGTGGCTGGGGCGCCGCCCTCGCTAACCACTTCGGCCGCCAGGTACAACACGCCCCACCCTCCATTTTACGCCGCCGCTAGCTGCTGACATCGGATTTCCGCTGATTAGGCGGATGTGGTGCTGCGCGGGCTCAGCGGGTACAACACGCGGTGGGCGCTGAAGGTGCTGGACAGAGCAATGGAGGGGGCGGCAAACGAGAGCGCGGACCCGGCGGCCGTCACGGTGTTCTTCGGCGCCAACGACGCGAGCCTGCCCGACCAGCAGCAGGCGCACCAGCACGTGCCGCTCGACGAGTACCAGACCAACCTCCGCGCGATCTGTGCCTACTTCAAGGTTGCAGCCGGCCATACACATACTGTCCTAGTGGAACACTGTCTGCTTGCTTCTTCAGTTACTCATCCGTGGTTTGGTTTTGCAGAGTAAGTGGCCCGCTGCTGCTATCATACTCATCACCCCTCCACCGATCGACGAGCCGGCGAGGATCCGGTAACAATAGCTCCCTCACCTTGCATATATCTAGTATTACTTCACTTAGCTTTGTTTATGGTGAGTGATCAGGTCTTGGGTCAACGGAGTAGGATCCAATAGATATCTGTATGCTGATCCCCTTTTTGTTTTCCTTTAGCTAAATGCCATTCTTGATGCAGTTGGTGATGTACTAGCTCTTACAACAGTATATTCGACATCATCTGTTCATTTACTGTATCCCTGGTAATTGCGGTGAATAAAACAGGAGGAAAACTGCTGAAAAGTGTTTATGTTTTATGTAGTGAATTATGTCGAGCAAACCTGTTAGTAATATTAATCACAATATTAAGAAATTTGGCTGAACATACTATTGTAACCAGGGCATGCTTGGTATTTGACGTATTGGCATCTTTTTATTAAGCGCATGAGGTAGAGTTCCTTATATGTTGACTCAATTTTCATTCAAGAGCATGCACATTTCAACATTGTGGGGGCGTACTATTGGGTTCTATGCATATCCAGTTATCCACTTGCCACTTGATGGCCTGTGATCTGGCCTAAATATTCCTTTCAAGCAAATATTAGAAACTACACCTTTTGGCAAAGCTGATTCGTAGGCAAACTGAACTTATTCCACATCTTTCCATGCAGAGACATGTATGGAGATAATGCTGCTTCAAGACAGCCTGAAAGAACAAATGAAGCTGCTGGCACTTATGCACAGGCATGCATATCCGTTGCTAAAGAATTGGATCATCCAGTTATAGACATCTGGACACAGATGCAGCAGTTTCCTGATTGGCAAACATCTGCACTATGGTAGGAATCTTTTTTCCTGTGTGAGCAAAATTAGATCATGCAAATCTGTTTTAAAATTTAAGAATCTTATACCTCCTGCGCTAACATAGAAAAGCTTAATGATTAGAAGTGGTTGATATAAAACTAATCAACGGGCGACAATTCTCGGATAAACTCTACTTAGCTTGAATCTGTGTCCAGTTTAGTTTTCCGACTGTTTCTGGCAGGCTTTATGATGTGATGTTGTTATTGGCGTTCTTAGTAAAATGAAGATTCACAATTATGTGCATCTGATGGAACCAACTTATAGTGCTTTTGAACTTTGTAGTGCGATGTTCTTGGTTATGCTTCACATTCTTATGAGGGCAACAGAGAAACTGACTACCCAAGATAAAATTCATTTGATAATTTGCATCACGTGCCACCGATCTCACTGTCAAAACAATGATTATTTAGCCCCATAAATTTCACATGATATTCTGAACCATGACTCTCTTTTCTAACATTTTGAATGACAGATAAAAACCTGGATTTACAAATAAGCAAAATACATATTACCTCTTTTGTTTCTCTGTGGAAACTGCCGAAGATTTTCCTTTGCTTTTTGAACACATAATTTCTCCCTAAGATCGAAGATTCTGCAGTAGATGTTCTCAGATACTATATAATCTATCAAAAGCTTTATGTTTGAATCCTCTCTTAGCATTTGCTAATAGACATTAGTCTATGTGCTTAGAATAGCTTGAAACTATGAAGGCTATTTTACTCACTTTTCTGTCGAGTGATTTGATAGTCGATCATCAATTGGCCAGTATGTTAGTACTCGCTCCGGTCCTAAATACTTGTTGCACTTGTAGGCAAAATGTAGGCTGAAACATGTCTAGGTTCATTTAACCTGCCACAAGTACTTAGGGCCGGAGGGAGTAGAATGTTTTATTCGTCATCCGTCTTCATGCCCTTGTATTATGTGACTTGAGATTTTGATTACACAGCATCTTGCCAAATCATTACTACGAATTATGGTGTAACTTTGCTGACCATAAGCAGCAGATAACTTTATCATATCATGCAGCGATGGACTTCATTTCACCCCGTTCGGAAACAAGATTTTGTTTGACGAGGTGCTCAAGACGCTGGCAAGTGTTGGTTTCAGCCAGCAGAGTCTCCGGCCGGATCTCCCTCTCTTCCATGAAATTGACCCGAAGGACCCATTGAAAGCATTGGAAATTTGAACAAGGTACTTTGATTATTCAGAAGGCAAGCTCTGGTTGGTTTGAACTCTGATGTATTCGTCCTGATAACTGGGACACCTTATGCCATGGGCTCGACTTGTTTAGAAGATGTGATTTATGTTCCATGTATTCCTTTAAGAAGTGGTTATGCCATTCTACGGTTTGCTAGCGAAAACGACAGTGAAAATAAATGGCATTTTCTACTGTTTTTTTTTCAGTACATTCCGTAAGGTGCAGGGAAGCTGGTTTCTGCAGCGTTTGTCACGTTTGATATATAATAAGCTAAACCATGTATGGTCAAGCATGATTTCCAGTTCTCATCTTCTTTTTGATGAAACCGACAAATACAAGGTCTTAATGTTACTGCAAGATCCCAACACACTGCCATCTACCGGAACAACATCTGACAGAACTAGCGAGACTGAAGTGTCTAGATACATTCAAAATTAAATAAATCTATAACAACTTCCATGAAATGGAGGGAGTACCAGAATTTCTTGAGTTTACCTATTACAGCCACCACACTATTTTAAGCGACAAAGAACGAGTGTAGCATTTTGTAGCTCGAGCTACATGAGTTTTTTCAATAATTTAAAAATAGCATTTCATCGTTTCAAAAATATATGAACAAAAATTCTTGAGATAAATAATGTTATACTCTACCACTGTGCAAAAAAAAGCAATACGAAAGACTGAGTATTTTGGGCTGTGCAAAATTCACAAATCCGTGGATCTAATAAGTGAACAATACAGATTTGAAAACCTCTAAAACTTGTCAGAATTTGTCATTTTTATGTAGCCTCTAATATAATGTATTTCATCTTGAGATTTTGCACATTAGTAGAGTACATCAGTGCCTACACCAAGATTTTTTTTTCATGATTTTTTGAAACTTCAAAATGTTGAATTCGAATTTTGTAAAAAAAGAGAGCCATATAGCTCGGGCTACATTTGGACTTTCCGGACAAAGAACCTGAAAACGAACACCGGTTCTAACAAGGACGACAAGCATCACCTCTGGGAAGCCATGCGGGGAGTGTGGCCTCTGAAGGCCATCGACGCCATTCCCTGCACTGGCACAGAATGGCCACTTCACGCTCTGGATCAAGCCCCGGAACAGGAGAGGATGATGATGCTCAAGCAAGGAGGTGAAGAAATGGTCGAAACCTCCACCAGGTTGGGTCAAGCTCAATATAGATGGATCCTGGATTGAAGAAGAGCATAAAGCAGGAGGTACCGGCATGATCCTACGAGATGAGGAAGTCAGCATCCTTGCCGCTGCTTGTAGGATTCTAAGGATATGCGCTAGCCCTCTGGAAGCCGAGCCACAAGCATGCCTTGCTGGTTTAGCACGGCTGTTGGAGTGGACGGACAAACCGGTAATCCTGGAGAGTGACTGCCAGGAGTTGGTATCTATGCTCAAAGACGCTGCCATCAATAGATCACCGGTTGCAGGTCTAGTCATGGGGGTGTACCCAGCGGGTGAGCCGAGGGGGCCGTGGCCCACCCAGATTTTTTGAGAATTTTCTTTAACTATACCTACTACGGCTCAAACTGACTAGAGAACATGACCTAGATCGCTCTCCGTATATCGTATAGGCGAGCAAGCCACGAGCGGACGAACGCATTGCATTGGTACCTCCTACCTTCGCGTCTGGCTAGTCGCCGACACGAGCTACCTGCCTAGCCCATATTTTTGCAAAATCGCCGCTTTCAGTCAGCTAGGTGCCAGTACGTTCTAGACAAAAGGTACCAATACCCTGAAATCAGTTTTTCTTACTTGACGGAATCCGCTTATTCGACCGCCGTTCTTGGCTCTTCTTAGGTTAATTCTTCTTCCCGTTCAAATATTTCTTCTTCAGCCTTCACATAATGAAAAATGGTTATTAAAAAAATGAGTGCATTGATGTTAAAAAAGTTTCAGATTACAAAAATAAAAAGTTCATGTCTTGTAAAAAAATATTTCGTGATCCTATATGTATATATATATTTATTTATTTATTTCACGAGTGTTAAAAAGCTTCATGTCTTAAAAAAACATTTTCTACTCCCTCCATGCAGAAATGTAAAAGGTTTTGACCATTTTATAGGTTTAATTACTTTTTTTTGTATCTAGTGTATTTTTGTTGTGTATGTTCACTTCTCTTAGTTTGTATCTAGTCTATTTTAGTGGACAGAGGGAGTAAAAATGTTTCTCCGAGTCTTGGAGGAATGGTTTATGGTTCAAAAAATGGTTTGTGGATGTTAAAAAAATGTTACATGTCTTGAAAAATGGTTACACTTTAAAAAATAGTTCATGAATGTTAAAAAATGTTTACGATTCAAAAAATTGTTTCATGGATAATAAAAAAGATCATGTCTTGAAACAAAATGGTTTAGATTCAAAAAGTGTTCGCCTATCTTAAAAAGACTACAAATAGGGATGTGTGTTGGTATGAGTTGATTTTATTTCTAAAGATAGTTCTTTGAGAATTTCACTATAAAATAGAGAATGGTATAGCTAAATCTACACTCCACGAGGTACATTGTTGAGCTACAATGGGTTGAAATAGAGAATTTCACTATGAATTGAGCTGCAATATTGTGAATTGATTGGGTATCTATATTAATCATATGTTAATTTCTTATCGCATTGGGCTAGTGCAACAAAATATTGAAGTGTGCCCACCCACAATTTTTTTGCTGCGTCCGCCACTGGGCCTAGTTAATGTGTTGAAACGATGGTGTGAGGAGAAGAAGGTTGGATGTGTTCAGCACGTCAATAGAGATCTAAATTCAGTTAGCCACATGTTAGCTAGGCTAGGATGCACTCTTTTTTTTTGCACAAAGAAGGGGTCTAGAAGATCCCGGAAGACCATTCATTACACCACGTGGCAGGTTACAAATATGCAGGCAGGTCCTATTACATCACTCGCACAAAAGAACCAAATATTAGAAGATAAGGCCTGCCAAATTGCAAAAACCACCCTAGAACGAAAGATACAAAAGCAATCAAGTCCTGGGTAGCCTCCGCCACCAGACGCCGGCGTCCTCAAGACGTCTCCGTCGAGGAACGGGGCGCAAGCACCCGAACACCCCATTCCGGCGCCGATCCGTCGCCGCCAGACACCTGGAAACCACCGGGGACGAACCACTTGGTGGTGACAAGGCGCCGAGCTCCAGCAGCGAGGACGAAGAAGAGCCTCCATCCTGGAGGTTGTCGAAGATTGGCCGCCGCACCGGCCATGGATAGCAGAGGCACAGATGCCTCTAGCTTGGATGCACAAGTCGATGACGATCCGCCGCCACCGAATTAGGAACCGCCCGAAGAAGAACGAAGCCTCCCCCTTCCGCCTCCCCTCGCCACCATGGCAGGACAGAGGCTGAGAACAGCTCCCCCTCTCAGACCATCCCCAACAAGAACACCATCAGCTTTATTAAAGGAGACGGTGCTCCTCTTCCTCACGAGCAGCTCCGGCCACTGGAGCGACCACACGACAAAGAGGAAGCCTAGCTTGTGCCAGATCTGGCCGAACAGATCGAGCACCCCTCTCCAAACTACTGGCATCACGCCAAGATCCACAAGGGTAATCCTAAACACTAGAAGAGGAGAGAACCTAGACTACACCTAGACTACGCCGGCGCACCATCTCCACCGTCTCCGGCCGGCTATTCCGACGGAGAGGCTTCGGATCGGCCCGGAGAAGAGAGGGGCTCGATCAGTTACTGTAGAGAGGTGAGAGCTAGTGGGGGGGGGGGGAGAGCTTGCCGGATGCACGTTGGAATGCACCAAAGTCTGGATCCGCAAAGGACTAGATATAATTAGATATGCTTATAATCAGGACCAAACTCCTTTGTTTTAATTAATATATTTCGATTCGCTGGGTTTAATGCATGTGATGTGCAATAACAACACTGCTACTAAGCTTCTCCACCTATGGATGCAAAGTAAGTATCTTCAGTCGCGTCCCCCCAAACTACCCCAAACTCCCAAACGGCACCGGATTGAGCGTTTGGGGGACGTGTTTTGTTCGTGTCGTGTTTGGAGGACGTCGCTTCCCAGTCGCGTCTCCCAAATGCCACCCCTAAACATTAAATAAGGGTTTTTAAAAACACAACCATTTATTAAATATAGCATACAAATAAATATGTTTGCGGAGATTGTTTTTAAATTAAAATACAACAAACAATAAAACAACTTAATAAATGTAATAAATAGGGCTAGATCAAGGTGCCGCGGCATTTGCTGATAATCCTTTGATCCTCCACAAATGTTCAACGAGATCAGCTTGAAGTTGCTTGTGAACATTGATGCCACGGATCTCTGTGTGCATGGCGAGGAAATCAGCAAAATCTGCATACAACTCATGATCAACCTCCGAAAGAGGGCCTTGACATTCATAGGGACCAACATGTGTTCTGGCATGATTCTTGCGGTCATCCTCGATGATCATGTTGTGTATGATCACACAAGCCTGCATCACCTCCCACATTTGATCGTGAGACCAGCTTAGAGCAGGATACCGGACAATTGCAAATTGAGCTTGACGCACACCAAATGCCCGCTCGACATCCTTCCTGCAAGCCTCCTGTCACGAAGCAAAGTGGGAGTTCTTCTGACCTGATGGATTCGAGATTGTTTTGACAAAAGTGGCACATTCTGGATATATACCATATGCTAGATAATAGCCTTTGGTGTGTTGGTGGCCATTGACCTCATAGTTGCATGGTGGAGCATGACCTTTCACTAGTCTGCTGAATACCGGAGACTGCTGCAACACGTTGATATCATTGTGTGATCCCGCCATGCCAAAGAAAGAATGCCAAATTCACAGGTCATAATCTTCCACAGCTTCAAGCACCACACTGCAATATCCATGACGTCCTTTGTATATACCTTGCCAAGCAAATTGGCAGTTCTTCCATGACCAGTGCATGCAATCGATGCTTCCAAGCATTCCAGGGAAACCTCTGGCATCATTTTGTGCCATGATCCTTGCAGTCTCTTCCTCAGTTGGCCCTCTCAAGTAGTATTTGCCAAACTTTTCCACCACAGCTCGGCAAAACTTGTACATGCACTCAATGGCAGTAGACTCACTCATGCGAAGGTAGTCGTCCTGTGTATCGGCAGGTGCTCTGTATGCAAGCATCCTCATGGCGGTGGTGCACTTCTGAATCAACGAGAACCCGACATCGCCTACATCGTCGTGCTTGAGCTTGAAGTAGGGGTCGAACTCTCGAACGCCGTGGAGGATATTCATGAACAGACCCTTGCTCATCCTATACCGGTGCCAAAAATTGTCGGCATGTGTTGCGTCATCTGTCGGGGCTTCGACTTCTTTCTCCCTGGCCTTGATCTTCCGCGGCGCGGCCTCTTCCTCTTCTCCGCCTCGGCGTTAAGCACGTACTGGAGGGCTGATACGTCTCCGACGTATCGATAATTTCTTATGATCCATGCCATATTATTGATGATACCTACATGTTTTATGCACACTTTATGTCATATTCGTGCATTTTCTGGAACTAACCTATTAACAAGATGCCGAAGAGCCGGTTGTTGTTTTTCGCTGTTTTTGGTTTTAGAAATCCTAGTAACGAAATATTCTCGGAATTGGACGAAATCAAGACCCGGGGTCCTATTTTGCCACGAACCTTCCGGAAGACCGAAAGGGATACGAAGTGGGGCGACGAGGCGCCGCCACCATAGGGCCGCGCGGCCGGAGGGGGCCGCGCCGCCTATGGTGTGGGCCCCTCGTCGGCCCTCCGACTCTGCCCTTCCGCCTACTTAAAGCCTCCGTCGCGAAACCCCGATGCGAAAAACCACGATACGGAAAACCTTCCGGAGACGCCGCCGCCGCCAATCCCATCTCGGGGGATTCGGAGATCTCCTCCGGCACCCTGGCTGGAGAGGGGATTCATCTCCCGGAGGACTCTACACCGCCATGGTCGCCTCCGGAGTGATGAGTGAGTAGTTCACCCCTGGACTATGGGTCCATAGCGAGTAGCTAGATGGTTGTCTTCTCCTCATTGTGCTTCATTGTTGGATCTTGTGAGCTGCCTAACATGATCAAGATCATCTATCCGTAATACTCTATGTTGTGTTTGTCGGGATCCGATGGATAGAGAATACCATGTTATGTTAATTATCAAGTTATTACATATGTGTTGTTTATGATCTTGCATGCTCTCCGTTATTAGTAGAGGCTCTGGCCAAGTTTTTGCTCTTAACTCCAAAAGGGAGTATTTATGCTCGATAGTGGGTTCATGCCTGCATTGACACCTGGGACAGTGACAGAAAGTTCTAAGGTTGTGTTGTGTTGTTGCCACTAGGGATAAAACATTGGCGCTATGTCCGAGGATGTAGTTGTTGATTACATTACGCACCATACTTAACGCAATTGTACGTTGTTAGCAACTTAATGCTGGAGGGGTTCGGACGATAACTCGAAGGTGGACTTTTTAGGCATAGATGCGGTTGGATGGCGGTCTATGTACTTTGTCGTAATGCCCAATTAAATCTCACTATACTTATCATGACATGTATGTGCATTGTTATGCCCTCTCTATTTGTCAATTGCCCGACTGTAATTTGTTCACCCAACATGCTTTTATCTTATGGGAGAGACACCTCTAGTGAGCTGTGGACCCCGGTCCATTCTTTTAATACTGAAATACAAATCTGCTTGCAATACTTGTTTTTACTTGTTTTCTCTGCAAACAATCATCTTCCACACAATACGGTTAATCCTTTGTTACGACAAGCCGGTGAGATTGACAACCTCAGCTGTTTTCGTTGGGGCAAAGTACTTTGGTTGTGTTGTGCGGGTTCCACGTTGGCGCCGGAATCTGCGGTGTTGCGCCGCACTACATCCCGCCGCCATCAACCTTCAACGTGCTTCTTGGCTCCTCCTGGTTCGATAAACCTTGGTTTCTTTACGAGGAAAACTTGTTCGCTGTGCGCATCATACCTTCCTCTTGGGGTTCCCAACGAACGTGTGAAATACACGCCATCAAGCATATTTTACGGCGCCGTTGCGGGGAGATCAAGACACGGCTGCAAGGGGAGTCTCCACTTCTCAACCTCTTTACTTTGTTTTTGTCTTGCTTTATTTTATTTACTACTTTGTTTGCTGCATTATATCAAAACACAAAATAATTAGTTGCTAGCTTTACTTTATTTACTGTCTTGTTTGCTATATCAAAAACACAAAAAAAATTAGTTTACTTGCATTTACTTTATCTAGTTTGCTTTATTTACTACTGCTAAAATGGCCACCCCTGAAAATACTAAGTTGTGTGACTTCACTAGCACAAATAACAATGATTTCTTATGCACACCTATTGCTCCACCTGCTACTACAACAGAATTCTTTGAAATTAAACCTGCTTTACTAAATCTTGTTATGAGAGAGCAATTTTCTCGGTGTTAGTTACGATGATCTTGCTGCCCATCTCAATAATTTTGTTGAATTGTGTGAAATGCAAAAATATAAAGATGTAGATGGTGACATTACAAAATTAAAATTGTTTCCTTTCTCATTAAGAGGAAGAGCTAAAGATTGGTTGCTATCTCTCGCCTAAGAATAGTATTGATTCATGGACTAAATGCAAGGATGCTTTTATTGGTAGATATTATCCCCCTGCTAAAATTATATCTTTGAGGAGTAGCATAATGAATTTTAAACAATTGGATAATGAACATGTTGCTCAAGCTTGGGAAAGAATGAAATCTTTGGTTAAAAATTGCCCAACCCATGGATCGACTACTTGGATGATCATCCAAACTTTCTATGCGGGACTAAATTTTTCTTCGCGGAATTTATTGGATTCAGCTGCTGGAGAGTACCTTTATGTCCATCACTCTTGGTGAAGCAACAAAGCTCCTTGATAATATGATGGTTAATTACTCACGAATGGCACACGGAAAGAGCTCCACAAGGTAAGAAGGTAAATTCGTTGAAGAATCCTCTTCCTTGAATGATAAGGTTGATGCTATTATGTCTATGCTTGTGAATGATAGGACTAATGTTGATCTTAATAATGTTCCGTTAGCTTCATTGGTTGCCCAAGAAGAACATGTTGATGTGAGCTTCATTAAAAATAATAATTTCAACAACAATGCTTATCGGAACAATTCTAGTAATAACTATAGGCCATATCCTTATAATAATGGTAACGGTTATGCTAATTCTTATGGGAATTCTTACAACAATAATAGGAATACACCCCCTGGACTTGAAGCTATGCTTAAAGAATTTATTAGTACACAAAGCTGCCTTTAACAAATCTGTTGAGGAAAAGCTCAATAAAATTGATATTCTCGCTTCTAAGGTTGATAGTCTTGCCTCTGATGTTGATCTTTTGAAATCAAAAGTTATGCCTAATAGGGATATTGAAAATAAAATTGTTACTACAGCAAATGCCATCCAAGTTAGAATTAATGAGAATATAAGATTAATGGCTGAAGCTGCGTGCTAGGTGGGATAGAGAAGAAAATGAAAAACTAGCTAAAGAGGAAAATGTAGCTAAAGTTTGGACTATTACCACCACTAGCAATGATAATGATTCATATGTTGCTGCACCTCCTACTATCAATGGTAAAATAATTGGTGTTGGC
>NC_061513.1:342042364-342082099 GCF_022539505.1 Lolium rigidum | reverse complement strand
TAATTTCCCTGTGCTGGATGCATAAACCTCAAGTACCTCCTGTTATCACCAGAATTTGACCGAATCAGAGGTGGGCCGTGATCAAGATGGGCTTGAAGAATATATATATAGAAGAAATACGTGAATCGGCCTTACATGCAAAGTTTGGGCTAGTTTGCCCGTGTATCTGTAACATATTAGATTACGTGTCGATTAGGAGTTGGAGTTTTACTCGTGCACGGTTAGGTGCACACCTGAATTAGAAAGTCCCTTGGACTATAAATATGTATCTAGGGTTTATGGAATAAACAACAACCAACGTTCAACACAAACAAATCTCGGCGCATCGCCAACTCCTTCGTCTCGAGGGTTTCTCCGAGTAAGCACCATGCTGCCTAGATCGCATCTTGCGATCTAGGCAAGCACAAGCCTATCTCGTTGTTCATGCGTTGCTCGTGCCGAAGCTTTTTGATGGCGAGCAACGTAGTTATCTTAGATGTGTTAGGGTTAGCATTGTTCTTCGTATCATATGTCTGTCGTAGTGCAACCCTTATACATCTAGCCGCCCTTACACCTATCTTAGGTGTAGGGGCGGCACCCCGCTTGATCATAGTTTAGTAGATCCGATCCGTTACGGTTGCTCCTTGCTCGCAAGGATTAGTTTAATATCTCGCAATAGTTAGGCCCTACAAAGGGTTGGAGGATCCAGCGGCGTGTAGGGTGAAGTTTGCTAGCCCTAGACAGGATGTTCCGAGGATCAACTTCGTGTTGGTTTTTAGGCCCCATCTAGGATCGGCTTATGATCACCGTACGCGAGCGCGAGGCCCAATCGTGAGTAGGATGATCCGATTATGCGGTGAAAACCGTAAATCGTCGTAGATCTCATTAGCTTTACCTTGATCAAGCAGGACCACCATATATTCGGACACCTAGTTCGAATCATGGGTGGATCGGCTCTTTGAGCCGATTCACGGGATAACCCGAGAGCCGATCGAGGCTCGTATTTAACGTTTACGTGTATGCCCTGCAGAAACTAAGCAAGGCACCATCCAACACCTTCCCGGCCAGGTATAGGCCGGGTGGCACGCCCTTGCGATAGCATCGGACGTGTGACCCAGGAGGCTTTGCGGGCCGTCGCTCTGAGGGACTGGGGCCAGCCGCAGCCCTAGTTGTTCCCGGCTCTACTGTGTTGCCAGTCGCTGCCCGCCGGTGGGTTTCTGACGCCAACACATTCTGGCACGCCCGGTGGGACAACCTTCGACATCCACCACATCGCCATCTACATCCGAGATGGCGGAAAGCACTCCGGTCAAGTACGAGGATCTGCCTGATGAGCTCAAGAAGAAGCATGACGAGATCAAGGCAACCCTCGAAGCCGAACTCATCGGCTCTTTCCACAGAACCCTCTCCCATGGCGACAAGTGGAAAGGGTTCTCACATGAAAGTGCGCTCCAAGCCCGTCCGCCGTTGCCATGCACACTGGCAGCACCGGGAGTATCGATTTCACCGGCGTCCACCGGTAACATGGTGGAGCGCACTTACCTTGGAGGGTGCCAGCCAAGATCCCCACTCGACATCAACATGGTAGGGCCTGGGCACCACTCTGGCAAAGATGGAGATGAGGGCAGCTGCTCTCATAGCAAAGACACAGAGGAAGCCGCTCCACGCGATCGGCTCCGCCAAGACGGCAAGCGCTACGTCACAGAGGGAGAAGTGAAGAACATAAGATATCAACGACCTCTCTCTGATCACCTCCTCAACAAGTATGCGAGTCAGTATGACCAACGCCGACGATCCAGCAATGATGATGAAAGAGACCGTCTGGCTAGAGAAGCCAGAAGACATCGTCGGCACGATCACGATGAGGAGGAGCACGTGCGCCGTACCAAGGAAAAGTCAGGGGAGCGAGGCGACGAGGACAAGCACTGGGACTGCCCCTTCTTCAGACACTGCTGGGATTCAGGTATGAGCCGATTGCCCACAATCGGCAATTGCCCAGAATGCAACCAGAAGAAGAGGGAGACAGCCAACGTGTCCGTGTTCAAGCGCCTAGGGCCTCTCCCGCCACAAAGCAAACGCGCTGAGTCTCCTCGGTTGGAAGATCTCGAGAATTCAGAAGACGAGGGAGAAGAAGAAGACAGGTACCACCGGCCAAGGTGGTGCCCTGATGGGCTCAGCCGTTCCCAAAAGCGCGGGGTTCAGCGATTGCGCGGCCTGGAGGAAGCCGAAAGGTTATACCTGCACACGTTGAGGAAGGCACGGCCTGATCTGGCCGCCAAGATTCAGCGAACCCTGGACGAAGTAGGTCGGCCGCAAAGAAAAGAGTGGCGCCCCAAGCAAAGGGAAGCCGATGATGATACATCGGCTGGCACAAACATGGTCTTCATCCTTCCAATGGAGTTTAGCGCTCCAAGATTATATGAAGCACTCGTGGCACAATTGGACTGCGGCCCACGGCCGGTCATCTTTGAGAAACCACAAGAAAGAAGTTACAGGCATCTGAAGGCCCTGTACTTGAGAGGTTACATCGATGGGCAGCCTGTCAACAAGATGTTGGTGGACACCGGAGCGGCAGTTAACATCATGCCATACTCCATGCTACGTCGGTTGGGACGTTCCAGCTCGGATTTGATCAAGACCAATGTGACACTGAGCGATTTCAACGGCCAAGCATCTGACGCACAAGGTGTTCTGAATGTGGATCTAACCGTAGGAAGGAAAACCGTCCCTACGGCGTTCTTTATTGTCGACAGTAAGAGCACCTATGCTGTCCTACTTGATGTCTACGGGAGCTTCTATTCTTGTAGACAGTGTTGGGCCTCCAAGAGCAGAGGTTTGTAGAACAGCAACAAGTTTCCCTTAAGTGGATCACCCAAGGTTTATCGATCTCAGGGAGGAAGAGGTCAAAGATATCCCTCTCATGCAACCCCGCAACCACAAAGCAAGAAGTCTCTTGTGTCCCCAACACACCTAATAGGTGCACTAGTTCGGCGAAGAGATAGTGAAATACGAGTGGTATGAATAAGCAGAGAGCAACTGGCATCCGAAAAGTGCTTTGCCCAGGACAAGTAAACAAGCGAGAGTAATGCAGCAGTAGTAACGCAGTAAGAAACAAGAAACAAGCAGCGATAGCGATATTTAGGAACAAGGCCTAGGGATTAGACTTTCACTAGTGGACACTCTCAACATTGATCACATAACAGTAACGTATAAATGCATACTCTGCACTCTTGTTGGATGATGAACACATTGCGTAGGATTACACGAACCCTCAATGCCGTAGTTAACAAGCTCCACAATAATGCTCATATTTTAGTAACCTTTAGTGTAAGATAGATCAAAAGACTAAACCAAGTACTAACATAGCATGCACACTCGTCACCTTCATGCATATGTAGGAGGAATAGATCACATCAATATTATCATAGCAATAGTTAACTTCGCAATCTACAAGAGATCATGATCATAGCATAAACCAAGTACTAACACGGTGCACACATCGTCACCTTTGCACACGTGCGTGGAGGAATAAAACTACTTTAATAACATTGCTAGAGTAGCACATAGATAAATTGTGATACAAACACATTGCAATCATAAAGAGATATAAATAAGCACCTCACTATGCCATTCAACAGTGAATAAGTATTCTCGTGAAATATAGCCTAAGAGACCCACACGGTGCACACACTCGTCACCTTTACACACGTGGGACAAGGAGTCTCCGGAGATCACATAAGTAAAACTCACTTGACTAGCATAGTGACATCTAGATTACAAGCATCATCATATGAATCTCAATCATGTAAGGCAGCTCATGAGATTATTGTATTGAAGCACATAGGAGAGAGATTAACCACATAGCTACCGGTACATGCCCCGAGCCTCGATGGAGAACTACTCCTCCTCATGGGAGCAGCAGCGGTGATGAAGATGGCGGTGGAGATGGCAGCGGTGTCGATGGAGAAGCCTTCCGGGGCACTTCCCCGCTCCGGCGGGGTGCCGGAACAGAGACTCCTGTCCCCCGCATCTTGGCTTCGCGATGGCGGCGGCTCCGGAAGGTTTTCCGTATCGTGGTTTTTCGCATCGTGGGTTTCGCGACGGACGCTTTAAGTAGGCGGAAGGGCGAGTCGGGGCCCGACGAGGGGCCACACCATAGGGCGGCGCGGCCCCCTGTGCCGCGCCGCCTTGTGGTGTCGCCACCTCGTGGCCCCACTTCGTATGTTCTTCGGTCTTCGGAAGCTCCGTGGAAAAATAGGCCCCTGGGTCTTTGTTTCGTCCAATTCCGAGAATATTTCGTTACTAGGATTTCGAAACCAAAAACAGCAGAAAACAGAACCGGCACTTCGGCATCTTGTTAATAGGTTAGTTCCGTAAAATGCACGAATATGACATAAAGTGTGCATAAAACATGTAGGTATCATCAATAATATGGCATAGAACATAAGAAATTATCGATACGTCGGAGACGTATCACTACTAGGGAGAGATTGGATCCACGCCAACTGTTGCATCCCATCCACGATGCACCAATGCCTAATACAGTGGGATGGAGATGAAGTAGAAGTTGTTCACGTAGATGATTCAGTCGAGATTTCAACAGCTGGCATGGATGTTTGGGAGACATCGGGCCAAGAGCCACTCGGTGCATCAATTTGAACGACTGCGAGCGCATCGACGTGACAAAGAACGGGGTTAGGCTGGTTTTATCCACAGGCCTGACCGTGTAACAAAAGCAAGCATCGAAAGACGAACGTGGCGATGCCGATCCAAGATATCGGCCCCAACCGTTGATGGAGGAACATTACAAAACCTTCGTCGAACAAGCAACGTGGAGGCCGATTCCAGCAATCGGCCAAAATTATCCTCACCATCCATTCTGACTGGGTTCAACATTTAATCCAACAGAGCCGATACCATCAAGTCCCTTGACAGAATCGGCTCGGGGGGCGCCCAGGTGGATAAAACACGAGGATATGCAGTAGAAGCGTCTCATCCTGTGATGATGGGTATTGAAGTATGGGGGCCGATACATAAATCGGCCGTGAAAAATTCAAATTTTTTAAGCACAGCCGATGCGTGTAACATCGACTTAAGGATAGAAAGCCGATGCATGACCATCGACTCCAGAGGTACAGCTGTTATAAGCAGAGATTCAATGGAATGCCAAGTACTCGAGTCCGCAATATCATCAATAATATGGCATAGAACATAAGAAATTATCGATACGTCGGAGACGTATCAAGCATCCCCAAGCTTAGTTCTGCTCGTCCCGAGCAGGTAAAACGATAACAAAGATAATTTCTGAAGTGATATGCCATCATAACCTTGATCATACTATTTGTAAACATATGTAGTGGATGCAGCGATCAAAACAATGGTAATGACATGAGTAAACAAGTGAATCATAAAGCAAAGACTTTTCATGAATAGTACTTCAAGACAAGTATTAATAAGTCTTGCATAAGAGTTAACTCATAAAGCAATATATCAAAGTAAAGGTATTGAAGCAACACAAAGGAAGATTAAGCTTCAGCGGTTGCTTTCAACTTGTAACATGTATATCTCATGGATAATTGTCAACATAGAGTAATATAACAAGTACAATATGCAAATATGTAGGAATCAATGCACAGTTCACACAAGTGTTTGCTTCTTGAGGTGGAGAGAGATAGGTGAACTGACTCAACATAAAAGTAAAAAGAATGGTCCTTCAAAGAGGAAAGCATCGATTGCTATATTTGTGCTAGAGATTTTATTTTGAAAACATGAAACAATTTTGTCAACGGTAGTAATAAAGCATATGCGTTATGAAAGTTATATCTTACAAGTTGCAAGCCTCATGCATAGTATACTAATAGTGCCCGCACCTTGTCCTAATTAGCTCGGACTACCGGATCTTTGCAATGCACATGTTTTAACCAAGTGTCACAATGGGGTACCTCCATGCCGCCTGTACAAAGGTCTAAGGAGAAAGCTCGCATTTTGGATTTCTCGCTTTTGATTATTCTCAACTTAGACATCCATACCGGGACAACATGGACAACAGATAATGGACTCCTCTTTAATGCATAAGCATGTGGCAACAATTATTATTCTCCTATGAGATTGAGGATATGCGTCCAAAACTGAAACTTCCACCATGAATCATGGCTTTAGTTAGCGGCCCAAAGTTCTTCTCTAACAATATGCATGCTCCAACCATGAAGGTGGTAGATCTCTCTTACTTCGGACAAGACGGACATGCATAGCAACTCACATGATATTCAATAAAGAATAGTTGATGGCGTCCCCGTAAACATGGTTATCGCACAACAAGCAACTTAATAAGAGATAAAGTGCATAAGTACATATTCAATACCACAATAGTTTTTAAGCTATTTGTCCCATGAGCTATATATTGCAAAGGTGAATGATGGAATTTTAAAGGTAGCACTCAAGCAATTTACTTTGGAATGGCGGATAAATACCATGTAGTAGGTAGGTATGGTGGACACAAATGGCATAGTGGTTGGCTCAAGGATTTTGGATGCATGAGAAGTATTCCCTCTCGATACAAGGTTTAGGCTAGCAAGGTTATTTGAAACAAACACAAGGATGAACGGTACAACAAAACTCACATAAAAGACATATTGTAAACATTATAAGATTCTACACCGTCTTTCTTGTTGTTCAAAACTCAATACTAGATGTTATCTAGACTCTAGAGAAACCAAATATGCAAACCAAATTAGCAAGCTCTAAGTATTTCTTCATTAATGGGTGCAAAGTATATGATGCAAGAGCTTAAACATGAGCACAACAATTGCCAAGTATCAAATTATCCAAGACATTTTAGAATTACTACATGTATCATTCTCCAATTCCAACCATATAACAATTTAACGAAGATGAAACTTCGCCATGAATACTATGAGTAGAGCCTAAGGACATATTTGTCCATATGCTACAGCGGAGCGTGTCTCTCTCCCATAAAGTGAAGGCTAGGATCCATTTTATTCAAACAAAACAAAAACAAAAACAAACCGACGCTCCAAGCAAAGTACATAAGATGTGACGGAATAAAAATATAGTTTCAGGGGAGGAACCCGATAATGTTGTCGATGAAGAAGGGGATGCCTTGGGCATCCCCAAGCTTAGACGCTTGAGTCTTCTTAGAATATGCAGGGGTGAACCACCGGGGCATCCCCAAGCTTAGAGCTTTCACTCTCCTTGATCATAGTATATCATCCTCCTCTCTTGACCCTTGAAAACTTCCTCCACACCAAACTCGAAACAAACTCATTAGAGGGTTAGTGCATAATCAAAAACTCACATGTTCAGAGGTGACACAATCATTCTTAACACTTCTGGACATTTCTCAAAGCTACTTGGAAGGTAATGGAACAAAGAAATCCACCCAACACAGCGAAAGAAGCAATGCGAAATAAAAGGCAGAATCTGTCAAAACAGAACAGTCCGTAAATACGAATTTTAAAAGGGCACCAGACTTGCTCAAATGAAAATGCCCAAATTGAATGAAAGTTGCGTACATATCTGAGGATCACTCACGTAAATTGGCATAATTTTCTGAGTTACCTACAGAGAATTAGACCCAGATTCGTGACAGCAAAGAAATCTGGAACTGCGCGAGTAATCCAAATCTAGTATTTACTTTACTATCAAAGACTTTACTTGGCACAACAAAACATAAAACTAAGATGAGGAGAGGTTGCTACAGTAGTAAACAACTTCCAAGACACAAATATAAAACAAAGTACTGTAGCAAAATAAACACATGGGTTTTATCCCAAGAAGTTCTTTCTTTATAGCCATTAAGATGGGCTCACCTGTTTTAATGATGCACTCGCAAGAAATAGTAGTTGAAGAAAAAGAGAGCATCAAGAGGCAAATTCAAAACACATTGAAGTCTAACATGCTTCCTATGAAGAGGCATCTTGTACACAAATGAATTCATGAAGAACAAAGTGACAAGCATAGGAAGATAAAACAAGTGTAGCTTCAAAAATTTCAGCACATAGAGAGGCATTTTAGTAACATGAAAATTTCTACAACCATATTTTCCTCTCTCATAATAACTTTCAGTAGCAACATGAGCAAACTCAACAATATAACTATCACATAAAGCATTCTTATCATGAGTCTCATGCATAAAATTATTACTCTCCACATAGGCATAGTCAATTTTATTAGTAATAGCGGGAGCAAATTCAACAAAGTAGCTATCATTATTATTCTCATCAAATATAGGAGGCATAGTATTATCAAAGAAAATTTTCTCCTCAATGCTTGGGGGACTAAAAAGATCATGAAAACCAGCTTCCCCAAGCTTAGAACTTTCTATATTATTATCAACAATGGTGTTCAAAGCGTTCATACTAATATTACTACCGAGCATGCAAATAAGATTTCATAGGTTTTTTAATTTTCGCATCAAACAATCCATGTCTTAAATCAGGAAATAGAATAAGAAGCTCATTGTTGTCCATTATGCCAAACTAGTGTAAACAAGAAACAAAAAGATGCAATTGCGGGATCTAAAGGAAATAGCTTCGAGCACAAACACAATGGCGCCGAGAAAAGTACTGTTACACGGAACCGGAGTATGAGTGCCTTTTTACCTTTCCTCCCCGGCAACGGCGCCGGTAAAAGTGCTTGATGTCTACGGGAGCTTCTATTCTTGTAGACAGTGTTGGGCCTCCAAGAGCGAGAGGTTTGTAGAACAGCAGCAAGTTTCCCTTAAGTGGATCACCCAAGGTTTATCGATCTCGGGGAGGAAGAGGTCAAAGATATCCCTCTCATGCAACCCTGCAACCACAAAGCAAGAAGTCTCTTGTGTCCCCAACACACCTAATAGGTGCACTAGTTCGGCGAAGAGATAGTGAAATACAAGTGGTATGAATAAGCAGTAGCAACGGCACCCGAAAAGTACTTTGCCCAGGACAGTAAACAAGCAGTAGTAATGCAGCAGTAGTAACGCGATGAAAACAAGTAAACAAGCAGCGATAGCGATATTTAGGAACAAGGCCTAGGGATTAGACTTTCACTAGTGGACACTCTCAACATTGATCACATAACGCAACGGATAAATGCATACTCTACACTCTTGTTGGATGATGAACACATTGTGTAGGATTACACGAACCCTCAATGCCGGAGTTAACAAGCTCCACAATAATGCTCATATTTTAGTAACCTTTAGTGTAAGATAGATCAAAAGACTAAACCAAGTACTAACATAGCATGCACACTGTCACCTTCATGCATATGTAGGAGGAATAGATCACATCAATATTATCATAGCAATAGTTAACTTCGCAATCTACAAGAGATCATGATCATAGCATAAACCAAGTACTAACACGGTGCACACATGCTGTCACCTTTGCACACGTGCGGGAGGAATAAAACTACTTTAATAACATTGCTAGAGTAGCACATAGATAAATTTTGATACAAACACATTGCAATCATAAAGAGATATAAATAAGCACCTCACTATGCCATTCAACGGTGAATAAGTATTCTGTGAAATATAGCCTAAGAGACCCACACGGTGCACACACTTGTCACCTTTACACACGTGGGACAAGGAGTCTCCGGAGATCACATAAGTAAAACTCACTTGACTAGCATAGTGACATCTAGATTACAAGCATCATCATATGAATCTCAATCATGTAAGGCAGCTCATGAGATTATTGTATTGAAGCACATAGGAGAGAGATTAACCACATAGCTACCGGTACAGCCCCGAGCCTCGATGGAGAACTACTCCCTCCTCATGGGAGCAGCAGCGGTGATGAAGATGGCGGTGGAGATGGCAGCGGTGTCGATGGAGAAGCCTTCCGGGGGCACTTCCCCGCTCCGGCAGGTGCCGGAACGGAGACTCCTGTCCCCCGGATCTTGGCTTCGCGATGGCGGCGGCTGCGGAAGGTTTTCCGTATCGTGGTTTTTCGCATCGGGGGTTTCGCGACGGACGCTTTAAGTAGGCGGAAGGGCGAGTCGGGGCCCGACGAGGGGGCCACACCATAGGGCGGCGCGGGCCCCCGGGCCGCGCCGCCTTGTGGTGTCGCCACCTCGTGGCCCCACTTCGTATGTTCTTCGGTCTTCCGGAAGCTCCGTGGAAAAATAGGCCCCCGGGTCTTTGTTTCGTCCAATTCCGAGAATATTTCGTTACTAGGATTTCGAAACCAAAAACGGCGAGAAAACGGAACGGCACTTCGGCATCTTGTTAATAGGTTAGTTCCAGAAAATGCACGAATATGACATAAAGTGTGCATAAAACATGTAGGTATCATCAATAATATGGCATAGAACATAAGAAATTATCGATACGTCGGAGACGTATCACTACTAGGGAGAGATTGGATCCACGCCAACTGTTGCATCCCATCCACGATGCACCAATGCCTAATACAGTGGGATGGAGATGAAGTAGAAGTTGTTCACGTAGATGATTCAGTCGAGATTTCAACAGCTGGCATGGATGTTTGGGAGACATCGGGCCAAGAGCCACTCTCAGGCATCAATTTGAACGACTGCGAGCGCATCGACGTGACAAAGAACGGGGTTAGGCTGGTTTTATCCACAGGCCTGACCGTGTAACAAAAGCAAGCATCGAAAGACGAACGTGGCGATGCCGATCCAAGATATCGGCCCCAACCGTTGATGGAGGAACATTACAAAACCTTCGTCGAACAAGCAACGTGGAGGCCGATTCCAGCAATCGGCCAAAATTATCCTCACCATCCATTCTGACTGGGTTCAACATTTAATCCAACAGAGCCGATACCATCAAGTCCCTTGACGAGAATCGGCTCGGGGCGCCAGTGGATAAAACACGAGGATATGCAGTAGAAGCGTCTCATCCTGTGATGATGGGTATTGAAGTATGGGGGCCGATACATAAATCGGCCGTGAAAAATTCAAATTTTTTAAGCACAGCCGATGCGCAGACATCGACTTAAGGATAGAAAGCCGATGCATGACCATCGACTCCAGAGGTACAGCTGTTATAAGCAGAGATTCAATGGAATGCCAAGTACTCGAGTCCGCAATATCAGCTGCAGCCTGGACGTGCAGATCAGGTTAAGGATGGGTTGCATCAAATCCGCTAAAGGAAAGGAGCCGATCTGACCAGCAAGGCGCAAGAAGTGGACTGAAGAAGCTCGGGGGACACCTCGCCCTGAAGATTCTCTGCTCTGAGGAGCCGATTTTGATGAAATTGGCTGGCTCTGCATTATGCCTTGGAAGCCAATGGCGGCGCATTTGGCTGACTCACTACCTTTCTCGCCTTGACTGAGGCTCGGGGGGCAGCTTGTCCTGAAGGACCCTTTGCTTTAGGGAGCCGATTTTGTCGAAATCGGCTGGCTCTACATCTCAGCTTTTGAGGAATAGTTGCTGCGGAAAAAACGGAGCAGGAGCCTGTCCTGCAGAAGTATCATCTCCAGCCTCTGGGTTGAGTTAGCAATGGTCTCAGAGAGCCCCGAAAGCAAAGGGGATTTGGAAGAGAAAGGGTCCGGCAGGAAAACGTCCGAAAACCTGAGGTTAATGATGAGGCCAGGCATTATTTCAAGGGGTTTTTGCCGTTGAATCCAACACTACGCTCAGTGACTGCGGATTGAACCTGTTTGGGGATCTGAATTTGAGCAAGGTTCGCAGGTTATCGGTGCGTTGCCATCGGTTTGTTGAGCGGTGATCAAATTAACAATCGGTCAAATCAGTACGAAAAGAAATCGGCGAAATCAAGTTAAGGGAAATTCTTCATTAATTGGGATTTCTTACAATAAAGAGCCGACTGCTCAAAGGAGAAAGGAAGAACAAAAGAAGAGCCGATTGCTCAGGGGTTACTAATCCTACATTGCTAATCCTCGCTAGCATCATCATCGGCATCGGAGTTGCCGCCGGCGCTACCTCCGAGGCTTCCTCGTCGGCCGCTGCCCAGCCTTCGGCCGGAGCCTCTTCCTCCTCGTCATCATCATCATCATCCTCGCCTGTCCGCCCAAGTGCGGAAGCGCTTCGTCGGCGGGTACCCGGCGGAAGAGGAGGAATCATCTTCCTCCTCCTCCTCTTCTCCTTCCTCGTCATCATCTTCGTCCTCGCTATCCGCCCACATGCGGGAGCGCTTCTTCGGCGGGAGCTTGGCGGAGGGGAGGCCTTGGCCTTCGCTACTTCTCCTTCTTTCTTCTCCTTGTCGGAGGAGATGGGGTTCACCCCGGAGTGAAGGTCGTCCTCATTCTTGCTCTTCGGCGAGGATTGGAGGGGGAGGCCTGAGGGGGAAGAGGAAGAGGAAGACATTGCTACGGGGAAGAGGGTTTTTGGGCGCTGGTGGATGGAACAGAGCAAAGGGATGAAGTGGCGAACCATTCGGCACAGATAAATAAAGGGGGTGTAGTGAAAATTTAATGCCATGACGGTTCTCGAAGACGTGATGCCGAAATTATCGATTCGTGCAGAGAAGCCCAGGAGGCGAGGCGAAATGGTGGAAGATTCTGCGGCAGTTCTGCTCTGCCACGACATGACCCGACGAAAGAAAGCGTAATGATTTTGGAAATGTCATTTCCAAAACCAGGGGGGCATGTGTTATCACCAGAATTTGACCGGATCAGAGGTGGGCCGTGATCAAGATGGGCTTGAAGAATATATATATAGAAGAAATACGTGAATCGGTCTTACATGCAAAGTTTGGGCTAGTTTGCCCGTGTATCTGTAACATATTAGATTACGTGTCGATTAGGAGTTGGAGTTTTACTCGTGCACGGTTAGGTGCACACCTGAATTAGAAAGTCCCTTGGACTATAAATATGTATCTAGGGTTTATGGAATAAACAACAACCAACGTTCAACACAAACAAATCTCGGCGCATCGCCAACTCCTTCGTCTCGAGGGTTTCTCCGGTAAGCACCATGCTGCCTAGATCGCATCTTGCGATCTAGGCAGCACAAGCCTATCTCGTTGTTCATGCGTTGCTCGTGCTCGAAGCCTTTTTGATGGCGAGCAACGTAGTTATCTTAGATGTGTTAGGGTTAGCATTGTTCTTCGTATCATATGCTGTCGTAGTGCAACCCTTATACATCTAGCCGCCCTTACACCTATCTTAGGTGTAGGGGCGGCACCCCGCTTGATCATAGTTTAGTAGATCCGATCTGTTACGGTTGCTCCTTATTCTGCAAGGATTAGTTTAATATCTGCAATAGTTAGGCCCTACAAAGGGTTGGAGGATCCAGCGGCGTGTAGGGTGAAGTTTGCTAGCCCTAGACAGGATGTTCCGAGGATCAACTTCGTGTTGGTTTTTAGGCCCCGTCTAGGATCGGCTTATGACCCGTACGCGAGCGCGAGGCCCAATCGTGAGTAGGATGATCCGATTATGCGGTGAAAACCCTAAATCGTCGTAGATCTCATTAGCTTTACCTTGATCAAGCGGGACCACCATATATTCGGACACCTAGTTCGAATCATGGGTGGATCGGCTCTTTGAGCCGATTCACAGGATAACCTGAGAGCCGATCGAGGCTCGTATTTAACGTTTACGTGTATGCCCTGCAGGAAACTAAGCAAGGCACCATCCAACACCTTCCTGGCCCACGCCCTTGCGATAGCATCGGACGTGTGACCAGGAGGCTTTGCGGGCCGTCGCTCTGAGGGACTGGGGCCAGCCGCAGCCCTAGTTGTTCCCGGCTCTACTGTGTTGCCCGTCGCTGCCCGCCGGTGGGTTTCTGACGCCAACACCTCCTTAACTTTATTTGCCTGATCCAACTGCGCCTTGAAGAAAAACAAGCTATCATCTGCAAATAAGAGGTGTGAATACTCCTGGGGCGCGACAACAAATTGTCATAGGCTCAATATTATTAGCAGCGACCTCTCTTTGTAGAAGAGTAAAAAGACCATCAGCGACAAATAAAAACAGAAATGGAGATAAGGGATCACCTTGTCGGAGGCCCCGAGAAGCACTTGCATGTTGCATCCCCTAAAAAAATTGAAACACTTGTAGCATTTGTGCAATATAGTACTGTCAATGTCGTGCACAAACTCGGCTGGAATAACAGCAAAAATGACGGCGCATCATATATGAGAATCGGGAGCATGCCTGAACATACATGGTTTAGCAGTAGCGACAAGGATGAGAAACGCAACAGAAATCAGAGCTTCAATGCACCTTACGAAATGTACAGGAAAAAACAGAAACTGCTGTTTATTTTCACTGTCTTTTTCGCTTGCAAACCGTAAAATGACATGATCATTTCTTACGGAATACATGGAACATAAACCACTTCTTCTGAACAAGTCCCGCACATGGCATAAGATATCCCAGTGTTCAAACCAGGCAAAACTTGTCTTTTTGAATAATCAAGCCATGCAGATACCATGTTCAAATTTCAAATGCTTTCAACGGGTCCTTGGGGTCGATTTCATGGTAGAGTGGGAGGTCCGACCGGAGACTCTGCTGGCTGAAGCCAATGCTTCCCAGCGTCTTGAGCACCTCGTCGAACAGAATCTTGTTTCCAAACGGGGTGAAATGAAGTCCGTCACTGCATGATGTAATAATAGGTTATCTGCTGCTAATGGTCAGGAAGATACACCATGATACAGTGCAATGCTTTGGCAAAATACTCTGTAATTAAGTCCTCGATTACAAAAAACAGGACATCAAGAGCGCCATAGTATGTATAAGCCAATTGATAATCGACTATCAAATCAGTGGATGAAGAACAAACTGGGAGATGATTACAGTATCTGGGAACATCTACTGCAGAATCTACCCTTTTGGGGGAGTCAAAAATTTCTGTGTGTTCAAGAAGAAAAGAAAAACCTTCAACTTTCACCATAGGACAAATGGGGTAGTATATACTTTGCTTTATTTGTAAATGCAGATTTTTATCGAAAATTGCAAATGTTAGAAAACAGAGTCACGATGTAGAATATTAAGTGAAACTGTTGTATACATATACTTTGCTCTATTCGCAAATGCAGGTCTTTTATTGGAAATTGCAAATGTAAAACTAGAGTCACATTGTAGAATATCAAGTGAAATTTATGTGGCTCAATAATCATTGTTTTCACAATGAGCCAGGTGACACTTGATGCAAATTATCAACTGATTCTCAGGTTGGGTTGTCAGATGCGGGTTATCAGTTCTCTTTTACCGCAAAAGAATGCCAAGCATAACCAAGAACAACATTACACTGCAAAGCTTAAAAGCACTACAGGTTGACTCCATCGGATTCTCATAACTGTGATTCTTCATTTTACTGAGAATGCCATGGATAACCAAGAACAACACATGGATTAGTCGAGAGACTAGTCTAGACTAGTCGAGCGACTAGTCTAGAAGTCGCAGCTTGGCTTCCGACTCAGGTGTTCGACTCGACTCAAACCATGAGACGATCGAGTCGAGCGACTAGTCCTGGACTAGTATAGATTAGTCCTAATGTGTGAGTCGATCGACTCAATCTTTTCTTGACAAGTCACCTGCCTGTTCTCAGCCCGCTTATGTTGGTCTCGTGCTGTTTGCTGTGGACCTATGTTGAACTTATATGTTTACTGTCTTCATATATCCTTTCCATGCCTTCAAATATATTTTATATTGTTATATATATTAGGTATTATATTATATATTTATATTAGTCCACGTCGACTAGTCTACTGTGAGTCTAGACTAGTCTTGACTAGTCCATGAGTCGGTACCCTGACGACTCGGCTCGACTCTTCGAC
Organism: Lolium rigidum; assembly: GCF_022539505.1. Classification (NCBI taxonomy): domain Eukaryota; kingdom Viridiplantae; phylum Streptophyta; class Magnoliopsida; order Poales; family Poaceae; genus Lolium; species Lolium rigidum. The sequence continues at coordinate 342,066,405 of NC_061513.1, read as the reverse complement.
TCCTAATCCTTGGAACAACATAACATTACAAAGTTTAATGGCATTCTGATTGTCTGCATTAAATTCACATGATTCCGATCCTTTATCTTACTATGACTTTTCTTCGGATAGTTTTAAATGGTAGTTTTTCAACTATAGTTTTGAGCAACAGTACATATGGAGACATCCAGCTCGAATATCTACATCCAGCCTTTTCTTTGGGTAGTCTCCAACAGTATTTCCGAAGCCAGAACCAGGCATAAAACTAACTGGACACAGACCAGATTTTTAGCAATTAGTGTAAATCCTGAGTAATTGTTTGTCTGAGAATTGCACCTGTTGATTTCTCTTACAGCAGCCACTTCCAATTATTAAGATTTTTTTATGTTAGTCCAGGAAGTATAAGAGTTCTAAAAGTTACAACAAATTTGCATGATTGAATGTGGCTCACACAGGGAAAAAAGATTCATACCATAATGCAGATGTCTGCCAATCAGGAAATTGCTGCATCCGCGTCCAGATGTTTATAACTGGATGATCCAGTTCTTCAGCAACAGCTATGCATGCCTGTGCATAAGTGCCAGCAGCTTCATTTGTTCTTTCAGGCTGTCTTGAAGGATCATTATCCCCATATATGTGTCTGCATGGAAAGATATGGAATAAGTGTGGCTTGCTCACGAATCTGCTTCTAAAAGCCATAATTTCTATTAAAAGAATTGGGGGATAATTTCTAATATTTGCTTTGAAGGAATCTTCAGCCAGATCACAGGCCACCAATTGGCAAGTGGACAAGTGGATATACATAGAGCCCTATATAGTACACTCCCACAGGTGTTCAAATGTGCATCATTTTGAGTCAAAAGTCAAAACTGAGTCAACATATAAGGAACTCGACCACACATACTCATAAAAAAGATGCCAGCAGGTAAAATACTAAACACACCCTCGGTACATTTTGTAAGTTCCGCCCAATTTCTTAACACGATTGAGATTGACAGGTTTGCTTGACACAATTCACTGTATAAAACAAAAACCATTTTCAGCAGTTTCCCATGTTTTATTCATCACAATTGTCAGGGATACAATGAATGAATTGATGATGCTAAATATATTGTTCTAAAGATACATGTCAGTAATACATTACTGACATGCATCAAGAATGGCATTTAGCTAAAGGAAACCAATAAGATATCTAGTGGATCCTATTCCGTTGAACTGACATCTGACCATTCACCATAAATAAAGCAAAGCAAAGTAGATATATCTGCAAGGTGAGGGGCCTTGTTACCGGATCCTCGCGGGCTCGTATATCGGTGGAGGGGTGATGAGTATGATAGCAGCAGAGGGCCACTTATTCTGCAAAACCAAGACAACCACATACGAGTAACTGAAGAAGCGAGCAGATTAGCAGCATTCCTTGCTCCAGGACCAGGACAGCATGGCAGCAACCTTGAAGTGGGCGCAGATCGCGCGGAGGTTGTCCTGGTACTCCGCCAGCGGCACGTGCTGGTGCCCCTGCGACCGGTCGGGCAGGTTGGCGTCGTTGGCGCCGAAGAACACCGTGACGGCCGCCGGGTCCGCGCCCCCGGCGGCCGCACCCTCCATGGCCCTATCCAGCACCTTCAGCGCCCATCGCGTGTTGTACCCGTCGAACCCGCGCAGCACCACATCGGCCTAACCAGCGAAAAATCCGATGTGTCACTTCTATACGCAGCAGCTGGCGGCGGCGCAGACGGAGAGTACCTGGCGGGCGAAGTGGTCGGTGAGGGCGGCGCCCCAGCCGCCGGAGGCGAAGGACTGCTCGGTGATGGAGTCGCCGAAGAGCACCAGCCGCGGCCGCATCTTCTCTCCCGCACCCCACCACGGATCGGCCGATGGTTACCTCGGAGATGAGATCACGGCAACTTCACGAGCAACTCACTTCTGCCCTGTGCTAGTACGTGTCGTGGTAGTTAGGATTTGGGGGCCGCCTGCACGAGCCGGAGTCTTTCTTTATTATTACTAGTGGTTGGGGCGCCCCTTGGGGCGCCTCCTCGATGTACAGTGGCGACACAATCTCGCCCAAATTGCTCAGTTTTTTGTGTGTGTTTGCGCCGCTTTTTGACATCCCCGCTTTACCATTCCTCTTTCTGCACAATTATATCATTCGGTATTTCTAAGTATCCACTTCTCCAGTCACAACACATGGATGTGTGAGAGCAACCCGGTGGGACATGATGTGAATTATCAGAATAGAGGTCTTATAAATGCTTATATTGCAAATTACACATCAAAGTATCTCACATCAAACAAGAATTAACACCTATATAGATTTTAGACATTGTTTTAAAACAACAATCTGATAGAAAAAATCATTTAGTTGATCATTTTCCTTCCAGGTATTTCATTTCCTCTCGAACAACAAAAACCTGATGGAAAAATTACAGAAGGTCAATGTACTTCAATATGCAATGAGGGAAGTGATCATGATCAAGAGTACAAAGACGGCAAATCCGTACCATACAAGAACCTAATATGAGCTGCAAAGTGATGGGAATTACAAAATGATCTGTCAAATTGATTACATGAACTCTTTGAGAAGCATATAAAACAGCAAGTTGCAGAGTAAACGGAAAAATAGAAAATGAGTTTTCATTCAGAGCATACGACCAAGCCCCGATTTTCACCAAAGATTGATATATATTTTCTTTTAAATACAACACATAAAATGAGTTAACTTTTAAAAACGGTAAGAAACATAGTAGTAGGGCTTGGAGAATACCAAGTACAAAAAATACACAAGTGACGTAAAAGTACCCTCACGATCATTGTTTTGGTTCAGTTATTTTAACAAGAGGCTGACAGACCTATTTAAAATGTGTTCAGTATCTGCTCTTATGCATGGAAAGAGAACTGTATCCGATCAAGAATAACCAGAAAAAATGACTTATATGGATGACACCTTATAACTATGCATACTGAGATTTTTTTCATGGAGCTTGATTCTATCCTAGAAAATTAACAGATTCTAGTCCATGGATCCATGTGATCTCTTCATGCGTCAAGTGAGCATGTACTACATCACTTGGAATAGGAAGCAGAAGCTAAACTCTTACACAATCGATTGGAACCGAAAGCATAATTCAATGGAACATCATCAACTTGGAACAGTAAACAAAGTACAATGAAATACGCCAAATGGTCCAGCATAGAGCAGTACATGCACGATTAAAGCCTCATCATCGTGTTCACCAGATCAGTTTTCAGATAAGCTGCCTCAAAAGATAAAAGAAAAATACCATGAAAACAAGACCATGCTTAAGCCTAATTTGATATGGTCAGACTTAGGACAATATCTATTAAGCACGCAAAGAATATGGGAAACTTAACATAAGTAACAGATTTATTTCAGAGCTCTCACCTCCTTTGCCTCAACAAAAATACAGACCAAGATTAGTAGTACGTGATGCCTAGAAATAGTAAACGACCAAAACATGTGCCACCACAGGTTTTGTATACAAATGGTTATTGTATGGTATCTCTGAAAATAATAAGAAAATTAAAATAAGCATTCCCTGAATTACTCACCCTCACTATATGTTAATGTGTAGAAAAGTTTGGTCAGGCTAGGCCAGAATAATAACATGAGAAATGAGTGCGAGCAAGAACAAGTAACATCTTGATAGATCTTCCAGAGTACTATTCCTTGTTCAGATAAACCTGCACCATGGACAAAAATGAAATATTCTTTAGAGACAGAGTGTGTGCATGATTATTCACATTGAAGAGTCATAAGCCATCTTTATGTTCACGAAAATGTATTAACCCATTTGCTACACAATATGCAAGACACAATTGAGGCAACCATACTTAGGAGACAAAACTACATAAATTGGAATGGAAAACATTAACACAAGCAAACTTACAGTAAACGGGCAAGATGTCCTGTAAATAGAAGGCCCCCAATGTAAAATATATATATGGTTAGCAAACATTTCAGTAACCCCAAATCTAAGGGAGCTATTCTGGAATAAAATATAAATGTCTAAAAAAAATCTACAACAATAGTTGATTCTTTTCTTTATAGCCTCCTCTGAAGAGAGCAAGATATACGAAGTCGAACCAGTGGCATGGTGAAAACATGAACATACACTGTAAGAGAAATTGAAAGAAGCATGAGGCTAGCACTTATATTTGATAAAACAAGCTTTAAAATTATCGTAGGAACCATCAACACTCAATATCAAATGATTAATTTCTCGGACATCCTATCCCCTCCCAATCAGTTGCAGTAGGCACACTTTTTTTTTGCTCACCATTTATCGTGCGTAATGTTCTAACTCGCATTAATGATAATCAGGAAATACCTTATGTGAATCTTGTTCTTCTATATGCCAGCGACTGAGGCATCACCTTCTGATGATGTTTGGAGGTAGCATGTGCCCCTCCTGTTAAGCGTCGAGGAGGACAAAGAGGCGGAGGAGTAACGATGTGAGCCGTGCCCGCAGAACTCTAGTCCAACCTCAGGGAGGATGGAGAGGCAGAGGCCAGCGGTGGCCTGCAAACCTCCTGCTCAACACTGCAAGGAAGGATATGTGGTCGCTCGCGAGCGGCGGCCTGGTAATCTCCTTTTGAGCACCAAAAGAGCAAGGAGTAGCCAGGCACATGAGCCTCGGTCCACCTGTGTCTTGCTTACCATATGGAAAACGCTCTTTTTCGGCCGACCGATCGCTCGCAGCGATCGGTTGTGGTCCGCGCCGTCCGATACATCCGAAGTGGACGCTCCTGATTCAATCCACGAGCCCGACGCGGCCCAGCCAAACCACGACTCCACGAGCCCGACGCTCCCGACGCGGCCCAGCCAAACCACGAGCGAAGGAGGAGCGAGGCGTCGGGTGACAGCGGAGCGACGCGGCGGGCGAGGCGGCGGGCGAGGCGGCGGAGTCCGGCGCGTCCCGGCGGAGCGACGCGGCCGCGCGGCGGCCGGCGGTAAGTTTCGTCCTCCTCTCTCCTCCCAGCGTCGCCGGCCTCCCTCCTTCCCGCGTCAACCTCCCCCCTCCTCCCCCGCGTCTGGCCTCCCTTCTCCATCGCGTCTGACGCGGTGGCCGGCGGCCGGCGGCCGGCGGCCGGCGGTTTGTTTCCGCCTCCTACCTCCCCCCCGTCCCCCGCATCGTGTTTCCTCCCTCCTCGATTGCTAGGTCGACCGGCGTACGATTTTTTCCCCCATATCTAGGGTTTCCTGTTGAATTCTAGGGGAGTTTTTTGTAGTACGAATTTTTGTAGTATTCCATGTAAATAATTTGTGACTAAGTAGGTTTCACTTATGTGGTTCTCTAATTGCTATACGAATATGTTAGTTCACATTAGATTTTTGTTGTTAACCCTGCAACCTTTTGTTGTTAATATTATACAATATTTGTTGTTGTATTATTTGTAATCCATGCAACTTTTTTGTGACCAAGTAATGTTCATTTTTGTTGTTATTTGTACCTGCAAATAGATGTTGTTAATATTGTACATGGTTTGTTGTTGTATTTGCTATGGATTGTTGTATACTTGTATTTGTTTGTCGGTGTAATTTGGATGGCAGTAATTAATTGTAACTTTTTTATGTAGTAATTGTTGTGTCTTGTTGTTTCTCTCCATTTTGCAGTTTGACAATATGGCACCGAAAGAAGCTCCGAAAGAGGCTATGTTTCAAATGCGTTTTGGTGCAAAGCGGCTTGCGAAAGTTGTTCAAAAAAACATGAATGATGCCAAGAGAGCTATCATTGCCAAGACTGCTTTCAAGCCATTGCTCAGTGTAGCTTCATTTGCAGCACCGCCAATGGAGCTCATTGAGTATGTGGTGAAGCACACAAATCCCAAGCTAAGGGAGTTTAGGCACAAGCACAAGAGTATTTTGTTCACAAGGGAGATGGTGGTTAAGGTTCTTGGCGTGCCTTCCGGTAATAGAGACATGGTATATCTAAAGAGGACTCAACAATCTGACCTTCGGGATATGTTCAAGAACGAAAAGGGACGTGCGACAATTGCTAAAGCCATTGAGGTGTTGGAGAATTGTGAAGATACAACTGAGGCACTTGTTGTTCAGAGCTTTGGTCTTATAGCTTTTGCCACTGTGCTTTGTCCTGGCACCGGTAACTTGGTCAAATGTGAGTATTTGGGTATTTTGATGGATGCCAATATGATTGGCCAGTATGCCATTGATGAGCATATACTTAAAGAGACGATGGGCGAGGTTGGGTTGTTCAAAGAGAAGTCGTTGAATCGTTCCAAACTTGATCCTTCGCAGATTGTGTGGATTGCGATGTGCCTTCCCATGCTCGCGGTAGAACTCCTATTCCTATAACTTGTTTCTGTTTTTTATGTTGTAAATGCATATTTTTAATGTAGATATTCCTCATCTAATACCGTGTCTTGTTTCATTCTATGCGAGACCATATACATGGACTTCCTTAGCTTCCCACCTTTGGCCCCTAAAGAGCACACCATCAACCGCAGCACCCCTAGGTTTTGCCACGTGTGTGATGACGATTTCAAGCTTGTTGTTGACATTGATAAGAACAAGCTGAGTCTTGACCCGGCAGGTTTTGGGGTTCGACCAGTAAGTAAATTTCCATGACATGCATCTATCTACTTTCCCCTTTTTTTCTTCGTTAGTAGTAAACCATGGTTTGTACTAATGTTGCTGTCCTTTTTGTTTATATGTTCAGCTCTTGCCGTTATCACAAACTTTGTATGCTCGTGGTACCTCCCACCGATGGAAATCGCCTCATGCGTCGATCGTGGTGTAGTGGGGGATGATGGCTTGGGCGAGTGAGGAGGTTGATGTTAACCCCTCAGCATCACTGAATGAGTGGCTTGAAAAAGGGTTTGCAAGCAGCGAAGAGCTGTAGGTATGTCACTTTTGCCATGTTATGTTGTATTAGTCAATAGGTTTTGTATCTATTATTGCTTATTTTTTGTAACATTAGTTTACCTATGTTGTTGTTTTGCTATCTACTATGTGGTCACAGTAATATGCAATGAAGTCACAATTCCTGGAGCTAATGTTGTATTACTCAATAATTTTTGTGTCTATTACACATGGTTTTTGTAACTTTTATTTACCTATGTTGTTGTTTTGCTATCTACTATGTGGTCACAGTAATATGCAATGAAGTCACAATTCCTGGAGCTAATGTTGTATTACTCAATAATTTTTGTGTCTATTACACATGGTTTTTGTAACTAATGGTACCCATGCTTTTTTAGGTGCCCGAACATTTGCAAGGACTGTACAACAAGCACAAGGCTCTTTATGCAACTGATTTGGCTGCTGGATTGCACAACTTTGGGGAGTTTTTGAAGGCTTCAAATGCAAAGCGTATGGCAGCATTGCTCGGTGGATGTTCATGCTCGCTAATGTCGCATCCAAGCGGCTTCACTATCCCATGCCCTGCAGCTCCGGATGTACATGCAAAGGACCCAAGCCCAATCATGGTTGAGGAAGATCGGACTCACAATGTTGTGAATGATGATGCGATGGATATTGGCGAGGTTTCTAACAAGACTTCTCCGGTGCCTTCTCCGGAGCACTCTACCGAGACTTCTCCGGTGCCTTCTCCGGAGCACACCCATGCGCCTTCTTCGGAGCACACTCGTGAGGCTTGCCCGGTTACTTCTTGTGTGCCTTCTCCGGCGCGCACTACCGTGCCTACCCGGTGCCTTATCCACAAAACACTTCTCATGTGCCCAGCCCATCAAGTGGTGATGAGTCGCCTAGAATTAAATCTCCAAGCAAATACCCGGCTGGCTTTTGGGATGATGTACCAAAAATGGATTTGTTTCCTGATGGATCTGAGGAGGCAAAGTTCTTCGCTACACTTCCTGATGTTGCAGCTACAAGTGGAGGTTCTTGTGTTGTCGTGACACCGGTGCGCAAAGAGGACGTGACACCGGTGCGCAAAGAGGACGTGCCACAACCCATTGTACCTGCTGGTATATTTCTTTACATTTTTTTCCTAGTCTTTTATATGTTGGTTGTCCATACATTCGGATTCTTACTTGCTTTTTCTGTTTTTTCACTCGTTTTGGTTTGCAACATCTACTCTCCAGGAAGCCAAAGGAAATGCTTCTAGTGGTCCAGACACACATGATAAGAAGCAACGCCAAAAGAGGGCCGCAAAGGACATTGATACACCTCCCAAGGTGAAGAAGATGAGACTTTTAGACAGTCATCAATCCACTTATCGCAAATACATTGGGCATAGCCGCAAATTGAGGCCACCGAAGAAGGGTGTTCATCCGTGAGTCATCCGGCCTTTGTTGTTGTTTTTCTATCTCCTTTTCTAGCAATGTACTCCTATTCCTCTCGCCTAATGTTGTATTACTCATTTCAATTTGTGACTAACTTTACAACATTTTGTAACTTCATCTCTCTTTTTTTGTTGTTTTTCTATCTCCTTTTCTAGCAATGTACTCCTATTCCTCTGCCTAATGTTGTATTACTCATTTCAATTTGTGACTAACTTTACAACATTTTGTAACTTCATCTCTCTTTTTTTGTTGTTTTTCTATCTCCTTTTCTAGCAATGTACTCCTATTCCTCTGCCTAATGTTGTATTACTCATTTCAATTTGTGACTAACTTTACAACATTTTTGGTTCATTGCAGTAAAGCATTTGTTCATATTGGTAACTTCTTTGTCTCATACAAAAACTTTCAAGCCGTGTTCAAGCCACGCCAGCACATGGACAATCAAGTCATGTCCCTTTATGTTGAGAAGTTCAACATCGAGAATAAATTGCAAGCCTCTACCAACAAAAGGTGTCGTAAGAAGTTCGCATTTTCTCGTGCATATGATCGTAAGTACAATGGTACCTTGGTGTTCCTTTTTTTGTTGTTGAAATAGTTTCAAGTTTGCACTCATGTTTCTAGTACCAACATTTCTATTGTTGTAACCTTTCATCGTGATCTGAACTTATCAAGGATCCTGCCAAGTTCCAAACAAAGGATGTTATCCAAGAGTTCAAGATTGCTTGTGAAAAATACAAGATATCAAAAATGGATCTGGTTAGTAGTTCATAATGTTGTGTAATTTATTTTTTCCATGCAAGGCTCGGGTTTTTATAACTTTTTTGCATCCGCAGCTTTGGTTCCCAATTGTACATGAGAAGCACTCGGGCCACTTGTTGCATAAATCTTCTGCACTCGCAAATCAACTCGTTTGATTCTATCAAACCATCAAAGAAAGGAGGTTCCATGGAGTCTGCCATGAACAACCTGGTTTGTTGCACTATGACCTTTGCACCTATACATTACACTTTCAGTTTCCAATCATATGTTTTTGTTGTCTTACTTTATAAATTTTGTGACTAACACTACTTGATTATGTAACATTGCTTTTACATGTGTTGTAACCAAGTGACAAATCATAAAACTAATGTTGCCTTACTTTATAAATTTTGTGACTAACACTACTGGATTATGTAACATTGCTTTTACATGTGTTGTAACCAAGTGACAAATCATAAAACTAATGTTGTCTTACTTTATAAATTTTGTGACTAACACTACTGGATTATGTAACATTGCTTTTACATGTGTTGTAACCAAGTGACAAATCATAAAACTAATGTTGTCTTACTTTATAAATTTTGTGACTAACACTACTTGGATTATGTAACTATTTCATGCACTTTTTGTTTCAGATCACAAACTTTGATGTTCTTGCTAAAGAGACTCAAGCCTTCAGTTTTGACATCACTAAATTCAAACATGGAGGACCTACTGACTACCCACAGCAGCCCAACCAGTGAGTAAATATGCCTACATTTTTCTCTCTTATATTGCAAGTCCTTTTTCCCAATGCTAATACATTCTCCTTTTGTCATTTCAGCTTTGATTGTGGTTTCTTTGCGATACTCTACATGGAGAAGTTTGATGGGAAGGTCATGGAGAACTTTGACGAGAATGGCATCCCTTATTTTCGCATGATTCTTGCTACAGAATTGATCACACACCCCACGAACACGGAAGATTGTGCCAAGATCTTTGAGGAGGAGACATATGAGTAGCTAGGATAGTTGTTGGAAGGATATGTATTTTGGTGCAATGTAGTTTGTGTCGAACCAATGAAACTTATGTCTATGGTTGAACGAATGGAACTTGTGTGTATGGTTGGTTGGTTACTTTTGTAATAGGGAAGCACATTTCCCCCCATGAATGATAACTTTGTTGCTATGGATTTGTATGAATGTTCAACATGCATGTGATTTCACTTGTTTGTTTACACAACGAGTTTGTTTTTGGTTCAATATGTTGTAAATACATTTATTTCCTATTGTAAACTACATAAAGTTTTGTAGTCGAGAACCCGAATACAACAACTTGCACACAACAACTTTTCCATTTTGTCACTAATATAATTTATGTGGTAAATACATATGTTCTATTATTATATGTTGTAAATACATGATAGTTCCATTGTAAACTCAACAAACATTTTGTAACCAGGTGAACTTTTGTTGTCAACATTATATATGTTGTAAATACCTGATAGTTCCATTGTAAACTCAACAAACATTTGTAACCAGCTGAACTTTTTGTTGTCAATAATCAGGAACATGTAGACTTCATTAACAACATATAACACAACCATATCAAAGTTTTCTACTATAAAGGGGCAACATAAGTTTGAGAGCTATATGCGGGTAACAATACTAACAAAATTACAGCTTGAGACCAAGTTCCACTTCGGGCACATTTTCATCCTGTTGTGTCGCAGCTCCCGAGCTTCTTGCGTAGCAGATATTTTCATTTTCATGACAAGACAATCAACCAAATGGTGATCCCCTAAGCAGAATGGACACTTTGTCACCTTTGTTCCCGTCATCTTCTTCTTTTTAGAAGCCGTGCCTCTTTTGGCGGTCGTGCTCGTCTTTTCCGCCATGTTTGTCTCTTCATGTTTCTTCCCTTTCTTCTTCTTCTTTGCGGCATCTTCACGTTGTTCAAGTAGAGGCTTCTTTCGCTTCTCCGATTCTTTCGGGCGGCCCTTAGGTTGTTGCCGTGGTGGGTTTCGCAACCCTCCTTGTGCTCGTTTGTTGTTGCGCTTGCACTGAACCACATCGGGTTCACCATCTTGTTGTGTGTCTCCACCTCTTCTCTTTGCATCAACAACAAGCACTAACACTATCAATTGCTGCAGACACCAACTCATATGTTTCATCACTAAAGCACGCATCGGATGCCGGGCGATTCATCTTGCGGCATAGCCTCGTTGTACCTCGAGTGTTTGTTCCGGGGATGCCAAACATGTGAGGACGGGTGTTGGCATCGAGAGCCGGAGCACCTTTACTAGCTGCTTGAGACCACCTTTCCAACAAGTACCTATCCGGTATCACCTGGATATTCAAGTGCACCATGACCCCGATTATGTGGGGACAAATTAGTCCACACATATCAAACATGTTGCAGCTGCAATCATATAATCCGTTTGCAACATCAGCTTCAACTTGGTATGTTCTAGTGTCTCTCCTATCACTAGCAACCAGGGAAAAGCGTAGACTAGCATCATTTTGTTGTTGCTCAAGGGTAAAGGCAGTGTTCTCAGCAATAAGTTTCTGGAATCGGTCGAATACTTCTCTAGTGTAGAATACAGATGCTTGCTTCTCAATGTTGAGCCTGCTCAAAAAAGTTGTTGTTAACATTGTTAGTAATTGTAAAACAAGGAGGAAACAAATGTTACAAAACTACTTCTACAATTTCCATTTTTTATAATAGTTGTTGTAAACACTGCTAATAGTTGTTGTTCACAAAGTTACTAGATGTTGTTCACACAGGAAAATAATGTTACTAGATGTTGTTCACAAAGGAAAATAATGTTACAAAAATTGTTGTTAACACTTTATTTTATTGTTGTTAACACTCTTATTGCTTGTTGTTAACACGGAATTATATTTGTAACAACTACAACACCTCACCCGCCCCACAATGGTGGTTCTGTTGTCTCAATAATGAACCCTCGCATTGTCTTCTCTGTCGAGCATCATGTCTTGGCATAGTTCAAACTGCCTCACAAACGTGAACACCGAGTCAGACGGGTGAACCAAAGTTTTGAAGTAAGAGTTGAGCCCCTCAGACCTGCCCGTTGTACTCGTGAAAGGGAAAAAGTTCCTCCTAAAATATATGGGAGCCCACTTTTTCCTAGAGTCCCACATGTTTTTCAGATGCTTAGTTTGATCCATTTGGAACCAAGTCATCACATGTTTCCAACTAGCTTCAAACGCTCAACGAGTATCCGTGTCAAAGATGCATGCCCAAAATGCTTGTGCAAAAGGCTCTCCTTGTTGCATTGGCTTCCCAACCTTTGTTTTCGCGATCCGGATCACGTGCCAAAAGCGGTTTCGGTGGATTGCATCATAGAATACTTCTAAAATGGCCTTTCCCATTGCTTGATCTTGGTCGGTCATTATGTGGTCCGGTTGCACTCCATCCATTGCTTCAAGCCACCTTTCAAACACCCACCGAAACCATCTTTTGTCTCATTGGCAAGCAAAGCACTGACCTAGCACCACTTGTCTCGAGATGGTTGTTGATTCCAACAATTGATGCAAAGGGCATATTGTAGCGGTTGGTGCAGAATGTTGTATCGAAAAATACACAATCTTTGTACTTGGGGTACAACAATCTGGTCCTTCCATCAACCCAAAACAGCGCTCGGACAACATTATCTTCATCGACATCTTTTGCATAATAGAAGTTTGGGTTCTCATCTTGTCGCTTCTTGAAGTATTCCAATGTTAGGTCCATGTCCCGAAACAACAATTTCGCCCTCATCTTGGATCTCTCATTTGTAACATCCCTCTTGACATACCCCAAAGTCCGTATGTCGCCTCCATGTACATCACCCAGCATACCCATAATATCAGATGTTTTCGATTTCGGTTATGCATTAGTTCCAAGAATTCGAGGTCTTCTTCCGGGATCTTGCGATGAGACCGGTAGTACCTACGACGTCCAAGCTCTTTGACAAGAGGATGTGTGTGCTCACTGGTGAATGTTGTAACAGTGAATGATCTCTCCCTCAAGGAAATGATCATGTGAGCTTTGCAATTGTGACGAACCACCCTGTTTCTCTGCCTAGAATCTGACATTTCCATTGAGGCACTAGCGAGTGCTGGTGGCTAGTGTTTTTACTCCCGCTACTCATATCCGTTGCGGAACATTGCTTTCTTGCGGCGCTCTCCGATGTACCTCCAAGTGTTGTTGCGAGCTGCTTGCTCCCTTTCTAGCGTGCACACACTCGAACACCTTGTTTATTAGCACTTGTTCACTTCCCTCTTGCGAGTCGTACTTGGAGCTACCAATTCTAGTACCGAAACCCATCTTGTATGCATATTCATTGTATACTTTGAGTGCAACATCTTCATTATCGAACCGCATGCCAACAAATGGGACAATAGGTCTGTGACGATACATCTTCATCAAAGTTGCCTTCACCACCACTTTCTCCATTTTCCTGGATCGGATCATGGTTGTCATCTTCATCATCCGAGTCTAGCGGCCGGTTAAGGTCGAAAAAGCCCGCACTTCGATTCAGCTTCATCATCCGCATTCCCCTGTTATTTTTGAATGATCCGTTAGTTCACATCGGGTTTTGTTGCTAACACAAAAAAATAATGTTGTAAACTTATAAATTTTACATTGTTAACATTGTTATTTTACTTACAGTTCTCTTGCATACACAACAATCTCATATACAACAATCTCATACACAACAATTACACATCATATGTAGTGAATTTCGTCCAAAATGTAGAACAACAATTTCCAGGGAGTCAACATCAATTTTCAGGGTATTAACACCAATTTTCAGGGGTATCATACACAACATTTTTTCGATGTGCCAAACAACATTTGGTTTTGTTGCTAACATAACAAATTAATGTTGTAAACTTATTGATTTTACATTGTTAACATTGATAATTTACTCACAGTTCTCTTGCATACACAACAATCTCATATACAACAATCTCATACACAACAATTACACATCATATGTAGTGAATTTCGTCCAAAATGTAGAACAACAATTTACAGGGTATCGCGACATTTTCCAGGGAATCAACAACATTTTTTCGGGGTATCATACACAACAATTTTCACTGTGACTAACAACATTTGGTTTTGTTGCTAACATCACAAATTAATGTTGTAAACAACGATAATGATCAAATCCTAGGGTTTGTGAAGGAACCGAGCTAGTACCTGCTGGCCTCCGAGTTGATCCATGAGCGAGATGTTGCGAATACCACTTCGGGGTTCCGGAACCTCGTCGGAGCTCTATGACCGGCCGGAGCGGACGGATCGGAAGTTGCTTGCCGCGGGGTGGAGGTGGTGCTCGTGGAGGTTGGTTCGATCCAGCTCGTCGGAGCTCTTCTAGGGAATAGGATGTCGTGGAGGAGGTGAGCCATGGCCGGATTGGGGCGGAGGAGGCCGGGAGGCGCCGTTTCCCGTCGCCGGCGGGCTGCTCCGGCCTCGCCCCGCGCGTCCTGCCCCGCGCGCCTCGGGCCGTCGCGAGAGCGACGAGGCTCGCTCGCCCGAGCGATTTGTGAGAAGATGGTCGTTTTTTTTTCCTGGTTGCCAAAATTGATCCAACGGTTCCCTGTAATTGTATCGTACGGTGCAAACAGCAACCGATTTGAGGGATTCGGTCGGCCGACCGACGCGGCCCCATATCTAGCAGTTTGAACATCAAATCCTTCATCCAAAAAGTGTCATCGTGATTTTGCTTTAGTACAGTCCTTGCAGAAAAAGAAGTGTACATCCACATTAGTTTCAAACCTGTAATTCCCTAATAGTGGGCGAACTTGAAATGATGAAATATAGCTCTGCATGACTATTTCCTCAGTTGCTTTGCACAATGCTTTAAAGCCCCGTGACTCGAGATTACATGTCACCCATTCATTATATCTCCATCAAAAGTGATTTCCACTGGACCAACGAGTAGGGAGCTTTATTTCAAGGTTACCATTTATTTCATCTAAATACTCTTGTAACTTCTTAACTACAAAACACATGCTGAATTATAATGGCAGTGGCAAGTATCAGTTTAACACATCAATTGGTAGCCATGCTGTCATAGACGTACATCCAGATCCAGATGAAAGGAAAATAATAATACATTGCAAGCACAAGAAATAGACTTACCTATAGAAAGGAGTGAATCTGCAATATAGAAAGTTTTGGTGAGGCTAGGCCCAAACATCAACTTAATAAAAAGCACAAGCACGAACAAATAACATCCATCTCCTGGATCAACCTGTCCTAGCAAATGAGAAAAACATGTAAATAAAGCCTTTGATGACACCATTGGAACTTGACATGTGATGTATGTTGCATACCCGCATGAAAAATAAACAAACTGTGTGGAAGAATAAACTCTATGAGCGGAAGATCTGAACCAGGCTGCAAAACCTATCAGCATGAAAACAAAACCAATTAGAGTGGGGTGCTGCTGCTGCTGCTGCAATATGTGAAGGAAATAACTTCAAATCAGGG
The DNA here is from genome assembly GCF_022539505.1 of Lolium rigidum. Lineage (NCBI taxonomy): Eukaryota > Viridiplantae > Streptophyta > Magnoliopsida > Poales > Poaceae > Lolium > Lolium rigidum. Next base: position 342,050,901 of record NC_061513.1, on the reverse strand, counting down.
TGCTCAGTGCTCACCTTGATGTTGCATTTCTTGGGGAGGTAGTAGCTAGCTTAGAAGAGGTCGTTGTGGATGTGATCCTACAGCACGAAGTCAGAGTTCATTTCTTCGTAATCCCTCACCATCTCTTCTTCCCCACTTCATATCCCTATCTGTCTCCTCCTTTTCCGTACGGATCTCACTGGCCGTCAGCTGAGCAGCGATGAAGGTGTGAGCCCCATGGAATAAATAGGCAAGAGGATAGGATGGGGGCTCACCTCGGCTTTGTTGTTGTCCATCTCCAGTGGCAGAGGCATGGCGTCACCCTCAACCTGTGTGACCACTGACCACCAGATCCGGTATCGCCACGATTCGAGCAATGGTGCGGTGCTGCCTCCCAGCGTCGCCTCGGCTGCAGCGTGGCAGAACGGCGGCCGACACGGCCGAGCGCGCGAGCGGCTCCTCGTGAGCGCCGGCTCTGCGCCGCCTCCCAGCGACCTCCTCCTTGCCACCAACCGCAGTGCAGCACACGCAGCCGCGGCCAACACGGCGGAGAACGCGAGCGGCGGTCCCCATTGACGCCGAGGCACTGTGAGCAGAAGAGAAGGGGAACCGTGAGAGGCGGCGACGGTACAGCAGTACAGGAAAGGAGTGGGATAGGTTTTCTGCTGGGGCCTCACGACCTCGTTTTCCCTGCGATCTCTTCCTTGCTCGGCGGAGGCGATGACAGGTGGGCCAATAAGTGGAGACGAGATCGCCAACGCCCGACCCTTCGCTGCGAGGTGCATATCGTGGATAGCCCCAGAAGCTCGCTAGGGGTCACGCACTTGCTTATTCTCAATTAACATTACATGGCCAGCTGGAGGTTGCAACCTGCATTTCTTTTCTGGTGTAAGAGCATCTCTAGCAGACACCGCATATCGATCCTATATAGCAATTGGACCGATATACCGGGTTTTCTCTGTTTTTTTAAAGAGGCTAGACACTGCATCGATGGTCTGTCCTAGATTTGTTTTCCATTCCGCGGTCCAAAACTAGTTTGGGCCGCTATATATTCCATTTGTAGATCTCGATGCGAGTCAAACTTCATCCGCCTCACCGCCACTTCCACTCCCGCCGACGAGAAATCCGCCGCGCGCATTCGAGACTCCGGCGAGCAATCAGGCAGATCCCCTTCCTCTCGCGCGAGGCAACGCCATGGTGTCCGGCGGAGGGAGCGTGGGCGGCGCGATCCCTTTCCTCCCGCGCCCGCGAGTTATCCGCCGCCGAGGAGCTCAAGCGGCAGCATCGGGCCTCCGACGCCGCGTGTATTCGCGGCTCATACCTCTACCTCTGGTAGGGCTGCAAATCGCGTTTCTACCGGGATCTGCCGTGATGGGGATGTGCCCAAGGGCCCAAGGGGGTCCTCCATTGGGCTCACTCTCCGGAAGAAACAAAAGCCATGAGGATCCAGTCGCTCGGGTGACTGGGCTTATACCCTGAAGACATGTGACTGGCCCACAGGCATGTGCAACTGAAGACGATTGAAGACTTGGGCGCGGGACAAAGGATCCTGGCCTTATAGCGATCAGTTAAACTCGATCTTATCTTCATGTAACCCTAGATCCGGGGTGCCCATATAAACCCCCGGCCTAAACCCTAAAAGGGATCCGTTCTCAACTCCATAGCTCTTAGTCACCACGCCGACTAAGACCAACCATTGTAACATTATCAAAGCAATACAATCTAGGAGGACGTAGGCCTTTTACTCCTCCGGAGGGGCTAAACCTGGGTAAAACACGTGTCCCTCTGTACCTCGATCTGTAGATGGATACGTCTCCCTTGACCCACCTCAATGAAGTGTTACACGTTGTAGTACCTACCGTGGTTACATCCACGACATGCCGCCCTCGAGCTCCTGCAGCTCGACGTCGCGCTACACCGATCCGCTGTCGCGCCGCCTCAGCTTCAGCGAGGCGTCGAGCTTAAGCACATCGCCCTGGTGTCGCGGTTCGACCCAGGCGACTACACGCGTAGGACGAAGACATTCTGATGCTCACCGCCAAGCTTGAGCACGCCGCCCCCACGCTCATGGCCGGCTATTTCGTCCCTGAGTCGGTCCTGGGCACCGTCACGAAGCTGGTGGAGGACTAGACCCGTCGCGACACCGACAAGAAAGGCGGAATGGCTCCGCGAGCAGGCAGCGCAGGACGCCTGCTACATCGAGCTCGACGACACCAAGTGAGCTGCATCTTGCTCTCCCGCCGCGACACGAAGCTCTCCGACTCCGGTAAGCTATGTTTTGGTTGTCAGTGGCCGTGGCGGCGCCATTAACGTAGAAAGTGGAGCACTGGGTCCGATGTTCATCTCCTTTCTGAACAATCTGGCGCGAATGTTTGTTTTAAGTTATGCAGTTCGGTTTGCATTGTGCAATTGTTTTTCAATCCGTAAATCTTCTTTGGGGTGGCCTCCATACGTGTATTTGGGGTTTGGGGTTTGGTGTGTCTGCAAGAGATGCTCTAAAGGGATAGTATAAAGTTGAGCTAAAAACCTCCACTAGGAAATCCAAATTCATTTGGTTTAGCCATTCGTGTCTCATAAAGACAGAATATCCATTCAGTGGTAGGCGATATTCTCGTCGATAGCGAGGCGCCTGTGGTGATTTTATTAATTTCAAGATCCGATCCGCTGGCTCAGTCTTTCGGAGGTGCTCATAGGGATAGGGAGTGCATGTGTGCGTTCATAAGGGTGAGTGTATGCGCGTGTATGTGAACGTTTGCGTTTGTACTGTGTTTCTAAAAAAAAAACAATTATTTCCGTACCTTGATCTTTTCCCTTGGTCCATAAAGTTGAGTTACAATTTTTTAAAAGGGTATCAGAATAACTATCAGCTATGATTTGTAATTAGTTGGTTGCCCCTAAAGATTTTGGATGTTTGCCTTTTCCATTTTCTTGGCTGGCGGGTGCCAATCTTTGTATTTGGTTGCATACTTTAGGCCAATATGGTTAGAGCATCTCCAGTCGCATCCCCAAACCGTCTCCCAAACGGATTTGGGACGCGTCGGACAAAAAAACGTTCTCAGCTGCGTTCCCCAAAGCCGTTTTTTGTCCGGCGCGCCCCGATACGGTGTCCGGCGCCCCGAGGCCGTCCCCGCCCCACAGGGGACACTCCGGGCACGCCGGACACAACGAAAAGCGAGGCGGGCTCCCACATGTCGGCGACTATTTCCATAAACCGTTGGTTTGCGCCTTTTTATCGTTGCTCCTTCCCTCCCGCGCCTCCCACCCCTCCGCCGCCGCTGGATTTGCCGGCCGCTTCGACGACTGATCTCTTCTGAGAGTCGCCACCGTCGTCGCGGCTGGCACTCTCGTCGGTCGTTCCGCCGCCGCCGCTTCGCCTGCGGGTCCCAGAACGCGGCGTCAAATCCACCCCACCTCCGCGCACACAAGGTGCTCGACGACTTGTCGGGTACGCGCGATTGGCCGCTGTGCGTTGCCTCGTCTACCGCGGCGCAATTTTAACCATTGATTTTGCTTCAGACATGGATAGCGACGACGAGATGATTGCCCTACTGCTGGAGGACAAGCAAGCCTTCGACGACGACCTCCGGGAGCATTTGCTGATCATCGCGGCCCTTGATGGCGTGTATTTCACACGTTCGTTGGGAACCCCAAGAGGAAGGTATGATGCGCACAGCAGCAAGTTTTCCCTCAGAAAGAAACCAAGGTTTATCGAACCAGGATGAGCCAAGAAGCACGTTGAAGGTTGATGGCGGCGGGATGTAGTGCGGCGCAACACCAGAGATTCCGGCGCCAATGTGGAACCTGCACAACACAACCAAAGTACTTTGCCCCAACAAAACAGTGAGGTTGTCAATCTCATCGGCTTGCTGTAACAAAGGATTAACCGTATTGTGTGGAAGATGATTGTTTGCAGAGAAAACAGTAAAAACAAGTATTGCAGCAGATTTGTATTTCAGTATTAAAAGAATGGACCGGGGTCCACAGTTCACTAGAGGTGTCTCTCCCATAAGATAAAAGCATGTTGGGTGAACAAATTACGGTCGGGCAATTGACAAATAGAGAGGGCATAACAATGCACATACATGTCATGATAAGTATAGTGAGATTTAATTGGGCATTACGACAAAGTACATAGACCGCCATCCAACTGCATCTATGCCTAAAAAGTCTACCTTCAGGTTATCGTCCGAACCGCCTCCAGTATTAAGTTGCTAACAACAGACAATTGCATTAAGTATGGTGCGTAATGTAATCAACAACTACATCCTCGGACATAGCGCCAATGTTTTATCCCTAGTGGCAACATCACAACACAACCTTAGAACTTTCTGTCACATCGTCCCGGTGTCAATGCGGGCATGAACCCACTATCGAGCATAAATACTCCCTCTTGGAGTTAAGAGCAAAAACTTGGCCAGAGCCTCTACTAATAACGGAGAGCATGCAAGATCATAAACAACACATATGTAATAACTTGATAATTAACATAACATGGTATTCTCTATCCATCGGATCCCGACAAACACAACATAGAGTATTACGGATAGATGATCTTGATCATGTTAGGCAGCTCACAAGATCCAACAATGAAGCACAATGAGGAGAAGACAACCATCTAGCTACTGCTATGGACCCATAGTCCAGGGGTGAACTACTCACTCATCACTCCGGAGGCGACCATGGCGGTGTAGAGTCCTCCGGGAGATGAATCCCCTCTCCGGCGGGGTGCGGAGGAGATCTCCGGAATCCCCCGAGATGGGATTGGCGGCGGCGGCGTCTCCGGAAGGTTTTCCGTATCGTGGTTTTTCGTATCGGGGGTTTCGCGACGGAGGCTTTAAGTAGGTGGAAGGGCGAGTCGGAGGGCCGACGAGGGGCCCACACCATAGGGCGGCGCGGGCCCCCTCCGGCCGCGCGGCCCTATGGTGGCGGCGCCTCGTCGCCCCACTTCGTATCCCTTTCGGTCTTCCGGAAGGTTCGTGGCAAAATAGGACCACGGGTCTTGATTTCGTCCAATTTCGAGAATATTTCATTACTAGGATTTCGAAACCAAAAACAACGAGACAAAGCAATCGGCTCTTCGGCATCTTGTTAATAGGTTAGTTCCGGAAAATGCACGAATATGACATAAAGTGTGCATAAAACATGTAGGTATCATCAATAATATGGCATGGATCATAAGAAATTATCGATACGTCGGAGACGTATCAAGCATCCCCAAGCTTAGTTACTGCTCGTCCCGAGCGAGTAAAACGATAACAAAGATAATTTCGAAGTGACATGCCATCATAACCTTGATCATACTATTTGTAAACATATGTAATGAATGCAGCGATCAAAACAATGGTAATGACATGAGTAAACAAGTGAATCATAAAGCAAAGACTTTTCATGAATAGTACTTCAAGACAAGCATCAATAAGTCTTGCATAAGAGTTAACTCATAAAGCAATAAATCAAAGTAAAGGTATTGAAGCAACACAAAGGAAGATTAAGTTTCAGCGGTTGCTTTCAACTTGTAACATGTATATCTCATGGATAATTGTCAACATAGAGTAATATAACAAGTGCAATATGCAAGTATGTAAGAATCAATGCACAGTTCACACAAGTGTTTGCTTCTTGAGGTGGAGAGAGATAGGTGAACTGACTCAACATAAAAGTAAAAAGAATGGTCCTTCAAAGAGGAAAGCATCGATTGCTATATTTGTGCTAGAGCTTTTATTTTGAAAACATGAAACAATTTTGTCAACGGTAGTAATAAAGCATATGAGTTATGTAAATTATATCTTACAAGTTGCAAGCCTCGTGCATAGTATACTAATAGTGCCCGCACCTTGTCCTGATTAGCTTGGACTACCGGATCTTTGCAATGCACATATTTTAACCAAGTGTCACAATGGGGTACCTCCATGCCGCCTGTACAAAGGTCTAAGGAGAAAGCTCGCATTTTGGATTTCTCGCTTTTGATTATTCTCAACTTAGACATCCATACCGGGACAACATGGACAACAGATAATGGACTCCTCTTTAATGCATAAGCATGTGGCAAAAATTATTATTCTCATATGAGATTGAGGATATATGTCCAAAACTGAAACTTCCACCATGGATCATGGCTTTAGTTAGCGGCCCAATGTTCTTCTCTAACAATATGCATGCTCCAACCATTAAGGTGGTAGATCTCTCTTACTTCAGACAAGACGGACATGCATAGCAACTCACATGATATTCAACAAAGAATAGTTGATGGCGTCCCTAGAAGCATGATTATCGCACAACAAGCAACTTAATAAGAGATAAAGTGCATAAGTACATATTCAATACCACAATAGTTTTTAAGCTATTTTTCCCATGAGCTATATATTGCAAAGGTGAATGATGGAATTTTAAAGGTAGCACTCAAGCAATTTACTTTGGAATGGCGGATAAATACCATGTAGTAGGTAGGTATGGTGGACACAAATGGCTTAGTGGTTGGCTCAAGGATTTTGGATGCATGAGAAGTATTCCCTCTCGATATAAGGTTTAGGCTAGCAAGGTTATTTGAAACAAACACAAGGATGAACGGTGCAGCAAAACTCACATAAAATTCATATTGTAAACATTATAAAACTCTACACCGTCTTCCTTGTTGTTCAAAACTCAATACTAGATATTATCTAGACTCTAGAGAAACCAAATATGCAAACCAAATTAGCAAGCTCTAAGTGTTTCTTCATTAATAGGTGCAAAGTATATGATGCAAGAGCTTAAACATGAGCACAACAATTGCCAAGCATCAAATTATCCAAGACATTTTAGAGTTACTACATGTAGCATTTTCCATTTCCAACCATATAACAATTTAACGAAGAAGAAACTTCGCCATGAATACTATGAGTAGAGCCTAAGGACATACTTGTCCATATGCTACAGCGGAGCGTGTCTCTCTCCCACAAAGTGAATGCTAGGATCCATTTTATTCAAACAAAACAAAAACAAAAACAAACCGACGCTCCAAGCAAAGTGCATAAGATGTGACGGAATAAAAATATAGTTTCGGGGAGGAACCTTATAATGTTGTCGATGAAGAAGGGGATGCCTTGGGCATCCCCAAGCTTAGACGCTTGAGTCTTCTTAGAATATGCAGGGTGAACCACCGGGGCATCCCCAAGCTTAGAGCTTTCACTCTCCTTGATCATATTGCATCATACTCCTCTCTTGATCCTTGAAAACTTCCTCCACACCAAACTCGAAACAACTCATTAGAGGGTTAGTGCACAATAAAAATTAACATGTTCAGAGGTGACACAATAATTCTTAACACTTCTGGACATTGCATAAAGCTACTGGACATTAATGGATCAAAGAAATTCATCCAACATAGCAAAAGAGGCAATGCAAAATAAAAGGCAGAATCTGTCAAAACAGAACAGTCCGTAAAGATGGATTTTATTAGGGCACCAGACTTGCTCAAATTAAAATGCCCAAATTGAATGAAAGTTGCGTACATATCTGGGGATCATGCACGTAAATTGGCTTAATTTTCTGAGCTACCTACAGGGAGGTAGACCCAGATTCGTGACAGCAAAGAAATCTGGAACTGCTGCAGTAATCCAAATCTAGTACTTACTTTACTATCAAAGACTTTACTTGGCACAACAAAACATAAAACTAAGATAAGGAGAGGTTGCTACAGTAGTAAACAACTTCCAAGACTCAAATATAAAACAAAAATACTGTAGTAAAAACATGGGTTGTCTCCCATAAGCGCTTTTCTTTAACGCCTTTCAGCTAGGCGCAGAAAGTGTAACTCAAGTAACATCAAGAGATGAAGCATCAACATCATAATTTGTTCTAATAATAGAATCATAAGGTAACTTCATTCTCTTTTTAGGGAAGTGTTCCATACCTTTCTTTAGAGGAAATTGATATTTAATATTACCTTCCTTCATATCAATAGTAGCACCAACGGTTCGAAGAAAAGGTCTTCCCAATATGATGGGGCAAGATGCATTGCATTCAATATCCAAGACAACAAAATCAACGGGGACAAGGTTATTGTTAACCATAATATGAACATTATCAACTCTCCCCAAAGGTTTCTTTTTAGCATTATCGGCGAGATTAACATCCGGATAACAGTTTTTCAATGGTGGCAAGTCAAGCATATCATAGACTTTCTTAGGCATAACGGAAATACTTGCACCAAGATCACATAAAGCATTACAATCAAAATCTTTGACTCTCATTTTAATGATGGGCTCCCAACCATCCTCTAGCTTTCTAGGAATAGAAGTTTCAAGTTTTAGTTTCTCTTCTCTAGCTTTTATGAGAGCATTTGTAATATGTTTTGTGAAAGCCAAGTTTACAGACGCTAGCATTGGGACTCTTAGCAAGTTTTTGTAAGAACTTTATAACTTCAGAGATGTGGCAATCATCAAAATCTAAATCATTACAATCTAAATCAATGGGATTATCATCCCCAAGGTTGGAAAAAATTTCAGCGAGTTTTATCACAGTGCAGTTTCAGCGGTTTCGGGTAATTTTGCGCGCTTTGCACTAGAAGTAGAAGCATT
>NC_061513.1:341870314-342042264 GCF_022539505.1 Lolium rigidum | reverse complement strand
AAAAAGAAAAAAATATTTATGTTGCGACTCTGCATGTTTTGCTGGTTGCCTTTGGCAATCCTGTACCTATGTTAAGCATGCTTTATCTCTTATTAAATTATATTTTATATATTAAACTGCACGATAACCATGTTCTGAGGGCCGTATCAAGCACTACCACCTTGTTGAATAATCATGTGAGGTTTGCTATGCATGTTCGTCTTGTCACAGGAAGTGAGAGGCCGGTTCTCACAGTCAAAATGCGTTTGAGTATGCATGCGTTAGAGAAGAACATTGGGCCCTTCTGCTCCCAGCACAAAGCCTACTGGTGATTCATGGTGCGGAGTTCCGAGTCGTGGACAATTAATCCTCAATCTCTTATGAGAATATTAACTGCTTGTTGGATCTGCTGTGCATTGAAGAGAGGGAGTCCATTATCTGTTGTACTATGTTGTCACGGTTTATGTGGATGTGCTAAGTTGCGAATGGTCAAAAGCGAAAGTGAGTGCAGAGGCTTTCTCCTATAGACCATACGTGATGCATGGCGGCATTAGGGAGTGACCGCCCTTTAGGTTTGAGCGCTTGGTTGAAACACATGCTATGCAATGATAGTGAGTGTTAGTCTTAGCTAATTAAGGACAAGGTGCGGAGCACTTGTTAGTATACTATGCATGAGGGCTTTGCAACTTGTAAGATACCTCTAATTTACATATCTTTACATATGCCTTACTACTACCGTTGACAAAATTGTTTCTCTTGTTTTCAAAATCGGAAGGCTCTAGCTTTTACAATATATAGCAGTCGATGCTTCCTACTGCGAAGGGCGCTTTTTCTTTTGCTTGCATGTTGGTGGGTTCGACTATCTCTCTCCGCCTGCATAAATAGTGCCACGTGAGCATGGGCATTGATTTCTACATACTTGCGCGATTGCACTTGTTATCTTACTTTGCATTAGCCAGGTATCCATAGGGATGTACACATGTTGTACGTTAGAAAGCAACGGCTGAAACTTCCCGATCTGCTTCGCCTGTGTTGCTTCAATGCCCTTTACTTTGATTTATTGCTATGGGTGAGTTAGCTCTTACTATGCCAGTGAGCTTATTGATGCTTGTCTTGATAAGTACTATTCATGAAAAGTCTTTGCTTTGTGATTCGTTTGTTTACTCATGTCACATTACCTTTGTGTTTTTTTGATCGCTGCATTGCCTGACACTGCGTGCGCTTACTAATAGTATGGTCGAGCGTTATGATGGCATGTCACGCCAGGAAAGTTATCTTTGTGCTCGTTTACACTCCGGTACGAGCAGGGAGCTAGCTTGGGGATCTTCGTCTCACGACGATATCGATAAATTTCTTATGTTCCATACCACATTGCTGATGATATCTACATGTTTTTATGCATGCTTTATGTCATATTTACGCATTTTACGAGACTAGCCTATTAACGAGATGTCGAAGAGCCGATTTGCTTTGTTTTATACATTTACGGTTTCGAAATCACTAGTAAGGAAATATTCTCGAATGTGGGCCAGAAATCAGCGCCCCGGGGCCTATTATTTTACGGAAGCTTCCCGAAGGCATGGGAGGGGACTTCACAGTAAGTAAAGCGCCATTGAAGCAACAAAACCTAACAGGAAGATTAAGTTTCGGCGGTTTGCTTTCAACTTAAACATATGTGGCATGTATCTAACATGGATAATTGTCGAACACTAAAGCAACCTAACAAGTGCAATGGGTAAGTGCTTATGTAAGAATCAAATGCACACAGTTGATTCCCTGAAGTAGTGTTGCTGGACACGGGATGCGAAAGGGCAGGAAAAGCTGACTCAACAATAAAGTAGAAGATAGGCCCTTCCCAGGAGGAAGCGATTGATTACCTATAGCTGACGCTAGGGCTTTTTCATTTTGGAAAAACAAAAGAAACAGGTTCGTCTATAGCGGCAGTGTCTAAAGCTGTATGTGCTATGCCCAGGTGAGATCTACCTCTACAAGTTACAGGCCTCCTTTGCCGTAGTACCATAGTGCTCGCACCTCGTCCTAGTGGAAGTTTGGATTAACACGGATTATCATTGCATAGCATATCTGTTTAAACCAGAAGAAGTGTCGCAAGGGGTTTGCCTCTGTAAGCTCTGTACAAAGGTCTAAGGAGAGAAAGCTGCAGCTCTTGGATTTCTCGTTTCATTTTGAGTTGTTCTCAACTTTGACAGCAGTATTTAGGGACTGGCGCAGCCAGCGGATAATGGACTCCTCTCTAGTGCACGCCAGCATTCAACAGCAGTTAATATTCTACATAATAGAGTTCGAGAGGATTGATTGTCATGGCTTGGAAACTTCCACCATGAATCGCTACGGCTTTAAGTTATGACGATGCCTCAGGCTGTTCACTCTCACGAGTATGCAGCCTGAGAACCCGCTTCCATGGTCATGAAAATTGCAGCACACGCCCCGCGCGAGAGAAGGCGGAAGCATTGCATGGCAACTCGCATGATCTTCAGCAAAGGTAAAAGTTGGTGAGTCGTCCGCGGAAACGTGGGACTTCAGCTCCCAGCAATAAGCAACTTATTAAGAAATAAGACACATAAGTACATATTCTTCACCACAATAGTTTTTAAGGCTACTTTTCCCATGAGCTATATATTGCAAAGGCAAAGAATAGAATTTTTAAAGGTAGCACTCAAGTAATTTACTTTGGAATGGCGGAGAAATACCATGTAGTAGGTAGGTATGGTGGACACAAATGGCATGGTTATTGGCTCAAGGATTTGGATGCACGAGAAGAATTCCTCTCAATACAAGGCTAGGCTAGCAAGGTTGTTTGAAGCAAACTCAAGTATAAAAGGAGCATCAAAGCTCACATATGAACATATTGTAACTATTATAAGACTTTAAATTGTCTCCTTGTTGTTCAAACACATCAACCAGAAAATATCTAGACTCTAGAGATCAATCATGCAAACCAAATTTTAACAAGCTCTATGTAGTTATTCATTAATGGGTACAAGGTACATGATGCAAGAGCTTAAACATGATCTATATGAGCACAACAATTGCCAAGTATCAAATTATTCAAGACATTATACCATTTACCACATGCGGCATTTTCCGTTTCCAACCATATAACAATGAATGAAGTAGTCCAACTTTCGCAATGAACATTAAAGATAAAGCTAAGAACACATGTGTTCATACGAAACAGCGGAGCGTGTCTCTCTCCCAAACAAAGAATGCTAGGATCCGATTTATTCAAACAAAAACAAAAACAAAAACAAACAGGACGCTCCAAGTAAAGCACATAAGATGTGACGGAATAAAATATAGTTTCACTAGAGGAACCTGATAAGTTGTCGATGAAGAAGGGATTCCTTGGGCATCCCCAAGCTTAGACGCTCGAGTCTTCTTAAAATATGCGGGGATGAACCACGGGGCATCCTCAAGCTTTGACTTTTCACTCTTCTTGATCATATTGTATCATCCTCCTCTCTTGACCCTTGAAAACTTCCTCCACACCAAACTCGAAACAAACTCATTAGAGGGTCAGTGCATAATTCATATATTCAGAGGTGACATAATCATTCTTAACACTTCTGGACATTGCACAAAGATATTGAAAGTTAATGGAACAAAGAAATCCATCAAACATAGCAAAACAGGCAATGCGAAATAAAAGGCAGAATCTGTCAAAACAGAACAGTCCGTAAAGACGAATTTTTAAGAGGCACCAGACTTGCTCAGATGAAATTGCCCAAATTGAATGAAAGTTGCGTACATATCTGAGGATCACGCGCGTAAATTGGCAGATTTTTTTAAATTTTCTACAGGGACTACTGCTCAAATTCGTGACAGCAAGAAATCTGTTCCTGCGCAGCAATCCAAATCTAGTATTGGCTTTACTATCAAAGACTTTACTTGGCACAACAATGCAATAAAATAAAGATAAGGAGAGTTGCTACTATAGTAACAACTTCCAAGACTCAAATATAAAATAAAAGTGCAGAAGTAAAATAATAGGTTGTCTCCCATAAGCGCTTTTTCTTTAACGCCTTTCAGCTAGGCGCAGAAAGTGTGAATCAAGTATTGTCGAGAGATGAAGCATCAACATTGGTGTTGGGAGTTTTCTCAACTATGCATTTTATCTTATCTATGTGAGTTTCAGAGGCTCCCTTTTCATTATTCTTAGGTTTGCTATCCTCGTCAAACAAATTTTCAGGAACAAGCCAACCATAGTTATTTTCTAGAGCGTCATTCATTCCTAGGAGCTTACAAGGTATTGTTGTCTTAATCTCCCCACCATCATTAATATTATTAGTGTACCTTATTCTCTCCATGTCCATCTTTTCAAGGGTACTAGCAAAGTTGGTATAAGAGCCAAGCATCTTATATTTAATAAAGACCTTTCTAGCCTCTCTTGCTACACCACCAAATTCTTTAAGAAGGGTTTCTAAAACAAAATCTTTCTTTTCCCCTTCCTCCATATCACAGAGTGTGAGAAACATGTGTTGGATTATAGGATTGAGATTAACAAATTTAGTTTCCAACATGTGTACTAAAGAAGCAACAGCAATTTCATAAGTAGGAGCATGTTCTACCAAGTGTCTATCTTCAAAATCTTCAGCGGTACTAACATGAGTGAAAAAGTCTTCTATATTATCTCTTCCAATTATCGACCCTCGTCCTACCAGTATGTCTTTCAGAGTGAACTTAGGAGGAAACATGATGAAATAAACAAAAGGTAAATAAAGTAAATGCAAGTAACTAATTTTTTTGTGTTTTTAATATGGAGAACAAGACAGTAAATAAAGTAAAACTAGCAACTAATTTTTTTTGTATTTTTGATATAAGAAGCAAACAAAGCAGTAAATAAAGTAAAACAAAGCAAGACAAAAACAAAGTAAAGAGATTGGATGTGGGAGACTCCCCTTGCAGCGTGTCTTGATCTCCCCGGCAACGGCGCCAGAAAACAGTCTTGATGCGCGTAGATGACACGTCCGTTGGGAACCCCAAGAGGAAGGTGTGATGCGCACAGCAGCAAGTTTTCCCTCAGTAAGAAACCAAGGTCTATCGAACCAGTAGGAGTCAAGAAGCACGTTGAAGGTTGTTGGTGGCGGAGTGTAGTGCGGCGCAACACCAGGGATTCTGGCGCCAACGTGGAACCTGCACAACACAATCACAGTACTTTGCCCCAACGTAACAGTGAGGTTGTCAATCTCACCGGCTTGCTGTAACAAAGGATTAAACGTATTGTGTGGAAGATAATGATTGTTTGCGAAGAACAGTAAAGAACAATTGCAGTAGATTGTATTGCAGATGTAAAGAATAGGACCGGGGTCCACAGTTCACTAGTGGTGTCTCTCCCATAAGATAAACAGATGTTGGGTGAACATACAGTTGGGCAATTGACAAATAAAGAATGCATAACAATGCACATACATATATCATGATGAGTACTATGAGATTCAATCAGGGCATTACGACAAAGTACATAGACCGCTATCCAGCATGCATCTATGCCTAAAAAGTCCACTTTCAGGTTATCATCCGAACCCCTTACAGTATTAAGTTGCAAACAATAGACAATTATTGCATTAAGTATGGTGTGTAATGTAATCAACACAAATATCCTTAGACAAAGCATCGATGTTTTATCCCTAGTGGCAACAACACATCCACAACCTTAGAACTTTACATCACTTGTCCCCGGATTTAATGGAGGCATGAACCCACTATCGAGCATAAATACCCCCTCTTGGAGTCACAAGTATCAACTTGGCCAGAGCCTCTACTAGCAACGGAGACCATGCAAGAACATAAATAACATATATGATAGATTGATAATCAACTTGACATAGTATTCAATATTCATCGGATCCGAACAAACACAACATGTAGAATTACAAATAGATGATCTTGATCATGATAGGCAGCTCACAAGATCTAACATGATAGCACAATGAGGAGAAGACAACCATCTAGCTATCGCTATGGACCCATAGTCCAGGGGTGGACTACTCACACATCGATCCGGAGGCGATCATGGCGATGAAGAGACCTCCGGGAGATGATTCCCCTCTCCGGCAGGGGGCCGGAGGCGATCTCCTGAATCCCCCGAGATGGGATTGGCGGCGGCGGCGTCTCTGGAAGGTTTTCCGTATCGTGGCTCTCGATACTGGGGGTTTCGCGACGAAGACTTTAAGTAGGCGGAAGGGCATGTCAAGGGGCGTCACGAGGGGCCCACACAACAGGGCCGCGCGGCCAGGGTCCAGGCCGCGCCGCCCTGGCGTGTCGCCACCTCGTGGCCCCACTTCGTTTCCTCTTCGGACTTCTGGAAGCTTCGTGCAAAAATATGACCCTGGGCGTTGATTTCGTCCAATTCCGAGAATATTTCCTTACTAGGATTTCGAAACCAAAAACAGCAGAAAATAGCAATCGGCTCTTCGGCATCTCGTCAATAGGTTAGTGCCGGAAAATGCATAATAATTACATATAATGTGTATAAAACATGTGAGTATCATCATAAAAGTAGCATGGAACATAAGAAATTATAGATACGTTTGGGACGTATCAGAGATCATATTAATCACCAACACCGGAGGAATGCTTTGATGACATCAAACACCACTTCGTAACTGGGTGGTTATAAAGGTGGCATTGGGTATTCTGAAAGTATGTGTTGAAGCGCATGGATCAAGAGTGGGATTTGTCCATCCAAATGATGGATAGATATACTATGGGCCCTCTCGGTGGAATGGCATCCAATTAGCTTGCAAGCATGTGACTAGGTCACAAGGGACGTCATATCACGGTACAAGTAAAGAGTACTTATCAGTAACGAGATTGAACTAGGTATGGAGATACCGATGATCGAATCTCGAATAAGTAAAGTATCACACGACAAAGGAAATTGGTATTGTATGCTTATGGTTCTTTCGATCACGAAGTCATCGTTGAATATGTAGGAGCCATTATGGATCTCCAGGTCCCTATATTGGTTATTGGTCGGAGAGGTGTCTCGATCATGTCTGCATAGTTCGCGAACCGTAGGGTAACACACTTAAGGTTCGATGTTGTTTAAGTAGATATGGAATATGAGATGGAGACCTAATGTTGTTCGGAGTCTTGGATGGGATCCAAGACATCACGAGGAGGTCCAAAATTGTCCGGAGAATAAGATTCATATAAGGGAAGTTACTTTTCGAGGTTCGGGAAAAGTTTCGGTGTTTGAACGAATGTTTCTAGAAGGTTTCAGAGGCCCAATGCTCATTAATGAACTCATTCATCCATGTCGCTTCTTGTGAAGCCTCTGAAGTAACTATGTATTCTGATTCAGTTGAAGATTTCGCCACAATGCTTTGCTTGGCACTCCTCTAGCTCACTACTGCACCATTCAAAATAAATGTGTATCCAGATTGTGACTTTGAGTCATCTGGATCGGTGTTCCAACTAGCATCGGTGTAACTAGTTACAATGAGCTCTTCGTCACCTCCATAATAAAGAAACATATCCGTAGTCCTCTTCAAGTACTTCAGGATATTCTTGACCGTTGTCCAGTGTTCCATTCCATGATCACTTTGATATCTGCTGGTCAAACTAATAGCATGTGCGATATCCGGTATTGTACACAACATGGCATACATGATAGAGCCTACGGCTGAGGCATAGGGGATTTTGCTCATCCTTTATCTTTTTTCCACCGTAGCCGGACTTTGAGTTTTACTCAAGGTATTACATGGAAACATGGACAAGAACCCTTTCTTGCTTTCATCCATTCTAAACTTCTTTAGAACTTTGTCCAGGTATGTACTCTTTGAAAGCCCTATTAAGCGTCTTGATCTATTTGTATAAATCTTGATGCCTAAAATGTATGTTGCTTCACCAAGATCCTTCAATGAAAAACTACTATTCAAATAGCCTTTGACACTTTCAAGAAGTTCTATATCATTCCCAATCAGCAATATGTCATCCACATATAGTACCAGGAATGCTACAGATCTCCCACTCACTTTCTTGTAAATACAAGCTTCTCCATAAGTTAAATCTGAAGTTTTTTATCACCTTATCAAAATGTTGATTCCAACTCTAGGATGCTTGCTTCAGTCCATAAATGGAGCGCTGAAGTTTGCATACCTTGTCATCATCTTTTGGATCGACAAAACCCTTGGGTTGTACAATATACAACTCTTCCTCAATATCACTATTAAGGAACGCCATTTTGACATCCATCTGCCAAATTTCATAATTGTAAAATGCAGCGATTGCTTACAAAATCTTCACAAACTTTAGCTTCGCTACCGGTGAGAAAGTATCATCGTAGTCAACTCCTTGAATTTGTCGGAACCCTTTCGCGACAAGTCGATCTCGGTTATGTTACCATGAGCGTTTGTTTTCTTTTTGAAAATCCATTTGTTCTCAACAGCCTTGCGGTCGTCAGGTAGGTCCACCAAAGTCCATACTTGGTTTTCGTACATGGATCCCATTTCGGATTTCATGGGTTCTTCCATTTTTTGGAACCTGGGCTCATTATCACTTCATCATACGTCGCAAAGTCGTCAGTGTTGTCCACCAACATGACATTCTTGACAGGGTCATACCAATCAGGAGTAGTACGAGTCCTTGTCGACCCGCGAGGTTCAGCAACTTTGTTCGAAGTTTCATGATCATCATCATTAGCTTCCTCTCTTGCTGGTGAAGGCGGCACATGAACATCTTCCGGTGCTGCGTTACTCTCAAATCCGAGAGAAGGTTCAGTAACCTCGTCGAGTTCTACTTTCCTTCCAGACACTTCTTTGAGAGAAACTCCTTTTCAAGAAAGGATCCATTCTTGGCAATGAAAACTTTGTCTTCGGATCTATGATAGAAGGTATACCCAATTGTTTCTTTATGGTATCCTATGAAGATGCATTTTCCGCTTTGGGTTCAAGCTAGTAACTTCTTTACATAAGCTTTGCAGCCCCAAACTTTAAGGAATGACAACTTAGGTTTCTTCCCAAACCATAATTCATACGGTGTCATTTCAACGGATCTAGATGGTGCCATATTTAAAGTGAATGCGGTTGTCTCTAATGCATAACCTCAAAATGGTAACGGAAAATTTGTAATAGACATCATAGACCGAACCATATCTAAGAGAGTTCGATTACGATGTTCGGACACACCATTACGATGTGGTGCTCCCGGCGGTGTCAACTGTGAAAGTATTCAACATTTCTTTAAATGCATGCCAAACTCGTAACTCGGATATTCACTTCCACGATCAGAACGTAGAAACTTAATCTTATTGTAACGTTGATTTTCTACTTCACTTTGGAATTTCTTAAACTTCTCGAAAGTTCCGGATTTATGTTTCATAAAGTAGATATACCCTTATCTACTCAAGTCATCCGTGAAAGTAAGAACATAACGATATCCACCGCGCGATGCAACACTCATTGGACCGCATACATCGGTATGTATTATTTCCAATAAGTCTGTAGCTCGCTCCATTATCCCACAAAATGGAGTCTTAGTCATTTTTCCCATAAGACATGCTTCGCATCTTTCAAGTGATTCAAAATCAAGTGATTCAAGAAATCCATCGGAATGGAGTTTCTTCATGCACTTCACTCCAATGTGACCAAGAAGACAGTGCCACATGTATGTGGAATCGTCATTCAATTTTACTCGTTTAGCATATATGTTATGAACATGTGTATCACTTCTATCGAGATTCAGTAAGAATAAACCATTCATCTCA
Source organism: Lolium rigidum (assembly GCF_022539505.1). Lineage (NCBI taxonomy): Eukaryota > Viridiplantae > Streptophyta > Magnoliopsida > Poales > Poaceae > Lolium > Lolium rigidum. The sequence goes on along the minus strand of NC_061513.1, from coordinate 342,032,558 downwards.
GGTGCATGACCATAAAAGGTATTACTCATATAAATCGAACAACCATTATTCTCACACTTGAATAAATAACCATCTTGCAACAAACAAGATCCAGAAATAATGTTCTTTCTTAACACAGGCACGAAATAACAATTATTTAGATTTAAAACTAATCACGAAGGTAGATGAAGAGGGAGCATGCCGATGGCGATCATATCAACCTTGGATCCATTTCCAACGCGCATCGTCACCTCGTCTCTCCCTAGTCTTCGTTTATTCCGCAGTTCTTGTTTCGAGTTACAAATATGAGCAATCGAACCAATATCAAATACCAAGGCACTACTACGATTACTAGTAAGATACACATCAATAACATGTTGATGCATGTAAAATGCATACATGAACTTTGTCCTTTATCATATTGAATTCCCACATATTTGCAACATATGTGATGATAATACCATGTTATTCATTGATTTATGGGGATTTACGAATGATCCCCTTTATTTGGTTTGTAACGCTGCAGAATAGGAAAACCTTGTTTTGTGTATTTTCACTTTTAGAGATCGATACGGAGTCAAATTGACCTGACATTATTGGAGTGTCACTTTTTCATCGGGAGGAACAATATGGCCCCTGGAAGCTCAACTGGAGAGGCATGAGGGCCAAAAGAGACCAAGTTGTGCGGCCAAGAAGTCTTGCCGCACCACCCATGCTCTTTCAGCCGCAAGAACGAATAAAACCAAGATCCAATCTATGGAAAAGCCAAGATCTAATCTATGAGATAAGAGCAATGAGATAGATGAGAAACTAACCCTCAAATATCCAAAGCATTAACGAGATCAGATCTCGTGGTTGATGAAGAAGTTCCTTCCGGTGGTGCGATCGGGCATCACTTTCATACTCGGTCACATGTACGGAGTCGATGTAGACGTCCTCTCCCCGTCCTAGTGGGAAGCGGATGTAGTAGATCCCCTCGGAATCCCAGCAGCATGACGGCGTGGTGGTGGTGGTGGAGGAGAAATTTTGCAGGGCTTCGCCAATCCCGAGTAGATAGAAGGAGGAGGGAGAGAGGTGGAGGCTAGGGTTTTGGAAGGGGTGTGTGGCCAGCCTGCCCCTCACCTCACCACCACCACCACACCGTCGTGTTGTTGGGATTCCGAGGGGATCCACTACATCCGCTGCCCGCTGAAACGGGCAGAGGACGTCTACATGGACTCCGTGCACGTGTGATCAAGTACGGAAGTGCTGCCTAATTGCAGCACCAGAAGGAACTTCTTCATCAACCATGAGGTCTGATCTTGTTAACGCTTTGGATATTCGAGTGTTAGTTTCTCATCTATCTCGTCGCTCTGATCTCATAGATAGATCTTGGCTTTTCCATAGATTGGATCTTTGTTTTATTCATTCTCGCGGTAGAATTTTTTTGTTTTCTATGCTACGAAGCCTGCACCCACGGCCCGGGCCGCTGCCGGCCACCCGCCACCGCCTTGTCGTTGTCGCCTTCCGCCCGTCGCCAGCCTCCTCGCCGCTGTCGGCCGTCGCACATCCTCATCCGGGTGATCCTCAGTCCTCCACCCTTTACCTCCATTGGTCCCCAAACTTCCGCCGGTGATCACTGGAATCTCACCGGAACCCTAATTCCGGTGAACTCCAAAAGATAGACCGGGTGAAGCCCAGCCGGATTTGCACCAAGTTCGTCGTCACGCCGTCGTGACGCCGAAGCGATCTCTCTACCTTGACTCCAACTTGCTGGAACAAGAAGTAACCGTCGTCGTCAAGTCGTACGTGTGCATCACCTCGGAGTCGCCGCATAAGCGACGGAATTGATCGAGATGGATCGCCTAGATTGAACGAATCGTGATCATCTGCATCGACACCAACCTTTAAGCTTCCGCACCCGATTTGCAACGGTACGAAAATAAAGTTATCGCATTGCTACATGCTAACGCATCGTTACATGCATCTCCTAAATTAGATCTTGGCGGTTTATTCGCTATTGCTTAGGAAATTTTTCTATGCTACAAATCCCTACGGTGGTATCAGAGCCGTTTGTATGCGTAGATGCTTTGTACAAAACACGATGGAACATAGTGGCCGTTTCTTGCTTGCTACTTTTTAGTTCAATTCTCGTCTTTGCGGTATAGCAAAATCGAAGCTGGCTCGGACCGACTTTACGTGTACGCCCACGCGAGACTGGTCTCACAAGACACGTGGTTTTACACCATGTATGTGGAGTGTTGGCCTCTTCTACTATAGTGAAAACAGAGTTGCACTAGAAAGGTGGGTAGATTCTCTTTGAAGATCTACATGGGGCTCACGCGTATGTGACGAAGTTAATGGTCGATGGTTTGAGATTATTTTCATCTCACTCCATCGAACACCCCCGAACGGTTAATAAGCAACTAGCGGATCCATGTTGTGGCTTTGCGTAAGTAGATGAACGATCTAGAGACGTTGCCCCTAGAAGCCGCGTAAAACTTGCTCAACTAAGTAGAGGAACGTGTAACTTGGTTTTGCAGGGGCACCCATGATGTGGTATAGCAATGCCATTGCACTGCATGCATATGTTAATCATATTTTGTATTTTTCTTGTACCGGAGTACATCATGTACGGGAGCCAGTGACCGTGGCGCCTACGACATTGGAGGTCGTGCCGGCACGGCAAGATGGAGATCATGACGTGAAGAAAAGGCTATACCATATCACACATATATTTAACTGCATGTGATGAGTTAATCCTTTATTGTGTGTGCATCTTGTAGTGCTTAGATCGATGGTAGCATTGTAAGGTGGTCCCTACCATCAATATCAAGATATTAGTTTTCTCCTAAATATGCAACGCTGCTAAAGTTCAGCGTTTCCAAGCACTTTGTGTCAATCGGGTGTGATGGATCCCTCCGTTCACATACATCGGATACAAGACTATTTCTCACACATGTGGAGATAGTTTTGTACATACGGAGTATTAAGGTTTACTTGACAAGCCTAGCGTATATAGATATGGGCACGGAACACAAGGACCAAAATGTCAAACACGAATCACATGGCACGATGACGCGTCTACAATTGAAGCTATGTTACCTCACGTGTCAATCGGAAGTGACGTAGTGAATATGGATCGTGTTGCACTAAATCAACTGACGGATGCTAAATTTAGTGGGAGTTCATAGCTTTAATACAAGATTAATAATTGAACCACCTATCATGAATTTTTTTGGGTGCCTTTGCAAATATTTGTTGTAGATGGCTCGACCCGCCCAATCCTTCAACTTAGGTCTATTCTTAGAGAAAGAGAAACTAAAGTCATCTAGATCAAACTTCAACGACCGACACTACAACCTGAGGATTCTCCTCGTAGGCCATAAGAAGACACATGTACTTAAAGCTAGGTGACGTACCTGATGCTGGTGCTAACTGAGGATTCTCCCCAAGCCGCCGCCGGCCACCTACCGACGCCGCGTGCCACCACCGTCGCCCTTTGCCAGCCTCCTCACCGCTATCTGCCATCATCTGTCCTCGTCGGGGTCCTCCTCCGTCATCTGTTGTTTACCTCCATTGGTCCTCGGACCTCTTCCAGTGATCGCCGAAATCTCGCCGGAATCCTAATTCTGGCAAACTCCGAAAAGATAGTCCGTGCGAAGCCCCTGCCGGATTTGCACCAAGTTCGTTGTGACACCGGAGTGATCTCTCTACCTCGACTCCAACTTGCTGGAAGAAGAAGGAGACGACGTCGTCAATCCGTATATGTGCATCACCTCGGAGCCACCGAATAAGCGACGGAGTTGATCGAGATGGATCGCCAAGATTGAACGGATCGTGATCGTGTACATCGATACCAACCGTTAAGATTCCACACCCAATTTGCAACGGTACGCAAATAAAGTTACCGCATTGTTACATGCTACCCCATCGTTACATGCATCTCCTAGATTATATATTGGTTGTTTATTCGTTGTTGCGTAGGATTTTTTTTTTGTTTTCTATGCTACAAATCTCTACAATAATTTCACACATTCAATTAGTTTTCCTCCAATTTCACAATATCCGAAGCTAATACAATGACAACATAGAATATAAACTTAAATATAGAATCATACACCTTTATTCTTGCCTCTAGGGAATATTTCCCTTCAACGCTGGTTTGTCTCGCTGCCAGGGAGGCCCCACACCCCAAACCTGTTTCACGCCTTGCGTATAGCGGTCGACAAAGACGTTCTAGCGGTTTTATTGGGATCGAAAACATGCCCGCACTTTATTGGGCACGATGATGTGAGTCAAAAAAAAACTTGTCCCCAAAAACCAATGGGGGCGCTACTGGGATCCCCGGTGTAGATTCTCTAAGAGCATCTCCAATTGTCGCCCCAGTATCTGATCGGCCAAAAGGCCGAGGTCGCTTGGTGGTGTCGCTTTTGGGCGCGTCCATACCCATCCGCATCCCCAAACGCGGCTCCCAAATGTTTCTCTTTTGCAGTTCCCACTACTTTAACATAGAATCAATTTAAACACACAAATAAATAGGTTTGATAATATTGTTTGTAAATGGAAATGGAACAAACAAATCAAATAAGTTGAAGTTCAACTTGATCTAGGTGTCGGCATAGTTGATGACTCTCCTCTGAGCCTCCACAGATGCTCTACGAGATCATTTTTGCAGTTAAGTATGAATATTTGAGTCACAGATTTTTGCATATGGCGATGAAATCAACAAAATTTGTAAGTACATGGTGATCAACATCCGCAAGAAGACCCTCACACTCATAGGGACCAACATGTCTGGCTCGAGTCTTCCGATCACTCTCGATGATCATGTTGTGCACTATCACACAAGCATGCATCACCAATGACATTTGGTATTGAGACCAAGTAAGAGCAGAATACCAAAAAATATCAAATCGAGAATGGAGCACACCAAATGCTTGCTCGACATCCTTTCTGCAACTGTCCTAGCGCTTAGCAAAGTTGGGACTCTCTTGACCTAGAGGCGTGTGGGGACTGTTTTGATGAATGTCGCTCATTTTGGATAGATACCATCGGCTAGATTGTACCCTTAGGTATATGAGTTGCCATTGATCTCGTAGTTGCATGGTGGAGCATGACCTTCCACATGTTCTACAAACACCGGAGAGCCCTGTAACACATTGATGCCATTGTGTGATCCAGCCATGCCAAAGAAACAATGCCAAATCCACAAGTCGTGATCTGCCACAGCTTCTAGTACCACATCGCAGTATCCTTGATGCCCTTTGTACAAACCTTGCCAAGCAAATACAGTAGATAGTTCTTCCATGAGTAGTGCATGCAATCGATGCTTCCAAAGCATCCTGGAAAATCCTCTCGCTGCACTTTGTGCCATGATCTTAGCAGACCCTCCTTCATTTGGCCCTCTCAAATAGTCTTTGCTATACATGCATTCGATGGCAGTGGACTCACCCATGCGAAGATAGTCATCTTGTGAATCAGCAGGGGATCCATCTGCAAAGCATCCTCATAGCAGCGGTGCATATCTGGATCGACCATAAATCAGTCGTGCCAACGACATCGTGTTTCAGCTTGAAGTAGTTGTGTACTCTCTCACGCCATGAAAAATTTCCATGAACTCGTCCTTACTCATCTTGTAGCGCCTCCAAAAATTATCAGTGTGTGTTGCCCCGTCGGCGAAGTAGCTGGTCTAAAGCATGGTATGACCCTACAACCTCTATCGGGGCTTCAATTTCTTTCTTCCATGCTTTGAACCTTCTTCTTCGGCTCGATGTCATCAAGCATTTTTTTGAAGGCAACTGATGATCGATGTGTGCTCCCGGACGTCGACCATGAAGGTGTCCTTGTCCTTCATAATTTGTTGGATCATCTCGTCGCCGCTATTCATGTCTACGAGGCAAAAGAAATCGTTAAAGCTCAACGGCTGCAAGGGAGGCAAGAACCACGGTCAGCGGCACCTACCAAACAAACGGCCGAACACCTTCAATTTGTGATGGACACGCAAAGTAGCCTCCGCTTTCAGAGCCAAGTCAGTCAACAACCGGCGGCTAGGCAGTGAAGCAGCTTCCGCTTTCAGGGCCAAGTCAGTCAACAACCGGCAGCTAGGCAGTGTTGCATATTCTGCCGCATGCGATATATTCCACCGAAATGGCTGGCGAATTGAGTGGTGGTGGGAGGGGCGGGAGGGGAGGCACATCGCGAAAGAAATGCAGGGGCTACGACGTCGACTTTGGTCGCTGGCAAGTGGGTACCCACCTCATTTTTAATTTTGTCCGACACACAACAACCCATGTGTAGCAGCGACAACGCCCACAACAACCCATGTGTAGCAGCGGCAGGCAGGCAAGGTGCCAGTAGGTGCAGTCAATTCTACAGCGCGCCCCAAATTTCTTTGGGAAACGTGACTAGAGACGAGGTCACACATAATATCTATTTGTGGGAAAATTATTCTGCCAAAAATCAACATTGCGAGCTACAAACAAAAAACCATGCAAAACCCTCACGGCTTAATCAAAACTGAATATTTGAATGGTATTCGTAGCTTGGAATTTGAATGCATCGCCTTGCACCAACAAAAACTAGCCGGCCTAATGATCAGGTCAGTTCGCTTCTGTTCCTCAAGATTCTAGTAGCCTCCTAATTTCCGATTTCTGCTCTGTCGTCAGCCTGGAGGGGAACTTGATGCTGAATTTAATCTTAAGATTTCCCTTCTTGGATCGATCTTTCGGGATTGGCATGCCTTCTCGGGGAACAACTTCCTCATAGCCAGGGTTGATGACGTTGTTGATTGGTATGGTCAGGTTCCGGCCATCTAATGTTGTTACAAGAACAGTACATCCAGTCAAGGCTTCGGCCAAGGAAATCTTCTGGGTCATGATCAGATCATTTCCGTCTCTTATGAATTGATCATGTGGCTTCTCATCAATAACAAACACAATATCTGCAGGAATAACATGTGGGGCCTCATTACCCTTCTCAGGAAAAGTGATTTTTGTCCCTTTCTTCCATCCAGGTTTAATCTCAATTGTTAGGATCTCCTCAACAACCATGGTTCTCCTGACAACAATGAAGAAAGATTGGTAAGGCACTAAGTGAATGAAACTAATAATCATTACAAACTAACACGCAAATGACAGGTGTAAAAGTCTGTTCAAGAAACACATGCAGCAAAAAGGAAAATTTAAATGATATAACCTACTGCTGATAGGGAAAATTATCTCATCCTCCTACCGGCTTTCCTGGAGGGTGGGAGAAAAATTCAAACCTCAGTTATCAATTTGAATTTCACATTTAAGAATTTAGTACATATACATCATACGATTTCCTCCCTGTTTCATGAGAAATATAATTTGCACACAGACTTGGACCAGTTGTTATTTTGATATTTCCTAGACAATCTAATTTCAAATACTAGGGAGGGAAGCCGATTCTGTTTTTCTAAGACTATTAATGCACACCTAACATTTGTCCCTCCCATATGGGAGAAATATGTCTCAAGGTGGAATTTCATGAAAAGCAGCCAAAATGCTCCATATAATCCCGAGACACTGATATGTTTCGTGTGTAAATCATGCCTAAATTACCGCTAGTGACTAGGTATCATCAAATGTGAAGACTACCTGTGGTAAACATAAACACAATGATTACCCAGAATCTTTAGTGTTATAAGACATCAAACTGTGGAATACAGCACCATTTAAACAGGAGAGAAAAGTATGAAAACAAAATCACAGTGAAGGTTGTGATGGGAAGGCAAATATAAAGTTGCACATGCAAGGGTGACTTCTTGAGTTCAGGGTTAGATACTTGTGCATCTCAAAATATTCTAAAGACCCATAGATCTGCATTATGTTAAATGTGTATCTGTGGAACATCGTGCATATGAACAAATGTATCTTGTACAAAGAAAGACAAGTGGTTGTAGCTGCATCGTTAGATAAGAAGTTGTATCTATTGTCATACTTTTGCAGGCACATTTAATCATACTTTTTGCATGATTATTCGAAGTGTGCATGGTTCTAACAAACGCACATCTATGAATGTTATGAGAAATTTTGAAGATGCACACGTACCTAAACACTAAACTCAAGAATCAACCCTTGCATGTACATTGTACAAATCCACTCGCAAGACTTCAAACTTATCTGATAAAACAAATGCATGGTTTAATATCAAAAGCATGTTTTATATATGTGAAAATCACATATATGCATCTAAACCAATGAAAATAGTCTACTTGAATCACAAACAGACCTGCTAACATATGCTAGTGATAAAATGTACACAAGAGATTAACAAAGTATTGATGAGCATTGGTAACAAGAGTTACTTGTCTCAGGCATAAACAGCATGAATAGAGAGGATATAAGTGGTACCCACTTAGCTCACCTCACCTTGTCTCAGGTAGCCTGTTTCTCTATTTGAAGTTTGGATTTTAAATATCATGTAACCCATCTCTTGTCGTCACTAAATGCAGTCACAAGTTGGTGACGGTTGTGAAAAAACTTAGACATATTGTCAGTGTCTCAATAATAAATGCTTCGTTTCCTAACGAACTACTCCCTCTGTTTTTGATTATAGGTCAGGAGGACCGATAAGCTGGGGCCAATGCACAAAATGATGGCTACCTGATTTCTCTCTGGCCGAAACCATTCCCAATCAAATCACTTGTTTAGTGCCTAGTTAAATGTAAAAATCCCGAAATTAACTCCGTTAACTGAGGTCCCACACGGCCATGTACTCTCCCTCGCATCCACGGCCAGTAAAATCCCAGGAAAACCGGGATTGGCTCTAATGCATTAACTGCCAAGAGAAGAACCGAGTGGGGAGATGCGCATGCATGCGATAGATTCTCCCGACTAATAAACCTAGGATATCCGATTTTATCCTCCGGATCTATAAACAAAAACAGAGGGAGTACCTTCTATATATAGCAAGTCCGCAACCAAATCAAATGATAAGAAAGAGCTATTGGTATCACACAATCAGTGGTACTACAAAGTTCTAGACGACCAAATCATCATTATCAATCATCAATTCATTATTATCTTGTTTGCTTTTAGTAGTCATATTGTATCTCATCTAACAACTCTACTGCTGGCTGCTGCTGGAGATAATTCTAGGATGGCCACTTGTGTTATTTTAAGCGAAAACGCAAAATGCTTTGTGTTTCGATGCATTAATAGAGAAGAGGACAAAGTGGCATGAAGCTTAGAGCATTTTATGGTAGCTGGTGTATGGATCCAACAGAGCACTAATTGGCATGAGCAATTGTCGCGCTAATAATGGTAAACCTTGTAATAATCCAGTTTTTCATATCGCCACGAGCCTCCGTCCAAGTAGACCTTAGAACATTCGGTGTGACACCAACCCTCATGACGTGCAAGAAATTTCACAAAGAATGATAGCGCAATGCTAAAAGAAGACATTTGTCAAAAGAAACATGGATATATTAGAAGTTATTAATTATTGTTTAGGATCATTGAACAGAGAAACAAATAAAAGTTGTGGCATGGGTGAACATAAATCATAAGAAAATGTGGTAACATCATATCATGTATTCATGTTATCCTCCTGCCCCTTAGCATTCAATTTGAAAGGAAACATATCATTTTAATGTGATTCAAATAACAGAACAAAATGCTACACTGGTGAACAGAGTCGTAAGAAAACTTTGTAAAACCATATCATCTTATCCTTCTGCACTGAGCATCCAATTTAAAATGACACTTATATTTTTAGAATCTGATTCAAAAGCAGTACAATGTTTTCTAGGTGCCGATCGCTGGATGACATATATGATACACGAGACCTGCCCTTAACAGCTAAAGTAATCGAATCATGCTCAAGTTCAAATTTTGAAGATAAGTGTACTCATAACTCTAGTTTATACATGTCAAGTTATTCAGGTTGATACTTAGAGCTTGCTTGAAATGGCAATACGCCACTTTTCACATCACTAAACAAACATCATTCATACTGAAATCAAGTAAAGCAGTTGTCAGAACAATAGAATCGACAGCAATAAATTATGCACATCCGATAAATTACTTTAGCAACAAAAACCATGTGACCCTATAAGTTGTTTTTTCACTTAGGTCCTGAAAATTAAGTTTTAGATTCATAGATCAGTTTAAAAGCATATGCTAATACTCACCCACTGGAATCTAATATCTCCCGAGATATCTTCATCTTCTTGGTAGTACCTTTGTACAGGTCAGCAAGGTTGCATGGCAGTCGGTTCTCAATTGGTCCAGCCTTGTGGGACCGCTGGGGAGCATGCACTGATGCCTCACCAGGGAAGCGAGGGAAGGATCCAAACATATCATCGCCGAACATCCCAAACCTTGATCCCCTCATGCCCCTCTCAGCACCACCACCCATGCCACCCATTCCGCCCATGCCTGAGAATGGGCTTGAGAATCCAAAGAACTCGGCAAATATATCGTCTGCACTCCGAGGGTTGAACCGGAATGTTGATCCATCACCACCATAGTAAGAAGACCCACTGGGCCCACCTGCTCCTGGAGGGGGCGCCTGCCCCTTGAGTGCCTCTTCTCCATACTGGTCATAGACTGCCCGCTTCTGGGAATCACTTAACACCTGTAAACATGCAAGAACCACGTGTTAACACCAGTACACCACATTTTGGTTAGTAGTCAAGTGCGAAAAGGGCTCGCAGTTCACACTACAAACTGCACCCCAGAATCAGCTTATTAGTACCACCACTACGCCTACAGAGATTCTTCCAAACGATTTTTTTTTAGGGAAGCCATGAGCTATATTGATTATAAAATAACATTTTTACAATCGTTTATGATTAGCTCCGACACACAGTCCAGGGCTGAACCATTTAACACCCCATGAGACTCAGATTCCTATTTGCGCTAAACAATGTGCTACTTTGTTGCTTGATCGATGAATCTTCCGCAATTCCAGACCTGGATGAGTACGCAACAAAGGACGCATCCAAACGATTATTATACCATATAGTTTTCAATTATTACAAAGGACGCATCAAGAAGAAAACAAAGTTGGCTTATTCCAAACAGATAGTCACATCCAAGTCACCTACAACAAAATACTAGCAAGGAGAAATGCCCCAGCAAATACAATAGAAGCACTAGATGCCATGCCCCCAAAGTAAATTGCTCCTTTTGGATTCCAGAAGTGCCGCAAAAATGCAATTTTTTTCCTGAAGGAAACCAGTAGTTGAGCACCCAACTGTTAATATATTATGTTGTGCTTTAGGAAAGCCAAAAAGAAAACGAAACACAGTTACAGATTATGTTGTAGCACATGAATACAAACCCCAAATTAGCTATTGCGATCCCGCGTCGCTCCTGCCAACCGACTCGGGGGAAACCTAGCGCCCTCCTCCCTTGGCGGCCCCCATCTTTGAAAACGGTAGCCCGTAGAGGGGTCTTGCGGTGGACAGGGATGCCGGCGGTGCTCGTGCGGTGAGCAAAGGAGGTTGCCCATGGCAGTTGCTTGTGGGCACGCAAGTGTTCGCAACGGTAGTGCAGCGTCTCCTGGCGTGCAACAGAAGGGGTGCAAAAAAAGTTCAAGGCTCATGATGATAGAAATCCCTCTCTCTTCTCTCTCATGCACACAGTGTGTTTAAGCAAATGCAGAAAACAGAGCACTACGAAGGAGCACACACATTATGTTTCAGGCAAAGAATGCCTTCTTTTACTTTTACCTTTTGCAGAATTGAATGCTACACAACTCAGCAATGAATTAGAAATGCATACAAACTTAGCAACGAATGCTTACCCTCAGGAACCCATGCTAGGACCTATTTATACCCATGTTTAGCTTGCTCCATGAACCGGCTTGCCATAAACTGACTTAGCATGTTCACTAAATCCTAGAGCAACTAAAATTAAATTGTGCTACTGTCAGTCAGTTCACAGTAGCCTGCAAACCTGACCAGCCCAACTTGACGACAGTTGCAAACAAGCAGCAGCATGCCTCATTTATTCAGCACACAACTTATCTGCACTGTTCATACAAACAGCACACAACTCATGTACCATGTTCACACTAAAACTTGCACAACCTATGTGTGCTTTCACACCATGACAAGATTACATGCTAACACATGAGTGGCTCAAGATTGACTGGAAATTCCTCTTGTGGCTAACAATGTCTTGGAACCAGTTTATGGGTGTTGTGTGGAGCTCCTCTTGCGTCAAGGTTGGGGCCCCGGGATGGTCGTTGTGCGACGAGGCAGCAGCCTCGGAAGGCAATGTGGCGGTGGCTCTATGGGGCAAGGCGGTAGGTTGCATGGCTTGGGTGGCCATCTTTCATTGCTAGTGCAGCGGGGTTATCAGCTGAGTCGACACACTCTATATAGGATGGTTTGGCTCCGCAGCAACTCGAGGGTGGGCGGAGGTATGTTGAAACGGCGGCCCCGGAAGGTGGTATTGTGGGTTGCGTGGTTCGTTGAATCTCGGGTGAGGGCTCTAATAGTTTTGCAATATTGAGGTTTTTTGTTTGGATGATGAGGTTGCTCTCAATCTGGGACGTCAGCATGCTAGGCATCGCAAATGGCGCAAGGTTTTTGTGGCTTGCAGTCTTATTCTTCCACTCTTCCTCGCATAGGTGGGACTGTGTCAGTCTCGGCTCTCTCCGGCAGTGGTGGGAGATCCGCTAGCTTGGTGGAGCAGCTTCCCGTTGGCTTGTGTTTGCTCTTTTGTTGTGTTTGTTGCGTCGTGGGACTGCTTGGACGCTTGGTACTCGGTGTATTGGTTTTTGCCCAGTTTTCCGTCAATTAACCGGGCAATTCTGCACTTCTTAATAATGGAAGACGCTTTTTTGCCTCGGTTTCAAGAAAAATATTTTCCTCAAAGTAAGCCTCAAATGTTATAATGTAGCCAAAAAATGCAATTTTGACTGGTTGATTTTCAGACCAAACAGGACCGCAGCACCAAGTCCACATGAAACGAAAACAGATCTTAGAAACATTATCACCAGAACTAGCACGGGGGGACGGAGAAGGATTCGTGCATAGAAACCTGCCCTTGTCGACTAACGAAGTAACGATAAGAGTGGACACATATCAGACGCATGATGGGAGTGCGAGAGAGAGAGAAGCTCGCGTTGCGCAAACCTCGTACGCCTCAGAGATCTGCTTGAACTTGGCCTCGGCCTCCTTCTTGCTGTTGGGGTTCTTGTCCGGATGCCACTTCATGGCCAACTTCCGATACGCCTTCTTGAGCTCGTCGTCGGATGCGCCCCGCTCCACCTGCAACACCTTATAGTAGTCCAGGCCCATGCCGCCGCCGCCGCCGCCGCCGGGCGATTCCACTAGCTGTGGTAGTGGTGGCCTGTCGGCGTCGTGGCCGGGTAGGAGGAGGCGATGGAGTGGGGTCGGGGAGATTCAGTAGCTGCCGGGAATTTCAGATCTCGGCACAGCGGAAGACTTGAAAAAAAAAAACACACACACACACTTGCACAACGGAGGAGGAACCGGCTCGTTGGAGAGCCATCTGCACCGGCCCGACCCAAACAAATCACATTTGCCGGTTTTGATCCGTGTGGATATAAAATAGGTAAATTTTATTCATGATTTAAACTGACGGAATTGCTAAGTTCAAGTTTAGCTGAGACGTAACTTATGTTCAGTCACGATGCTCCAGCATTGAATTTTGTTTCTACTTGAAGAATCGTGTTTGATGATGTACTTTGCTTAGACCCGCATTAAAACACGCTGATGTAATTTGTGAGACATAAGTTAAGTCACGTTAGAGACACCCTTACACTTAGGCTCTTTGCGCGAAAAGCAAGTGCGTCTGCATGGACATCAATACATCCGCGCGCCCCCCTCCTAACCTACATGCCCCACCCGCTAGTGGCAGAGAAGTCACTTCCTCTCCCACCACCCAAAAAACTCGAAATTAGCTGACGCCAAACCCTTACCTGGGACGGATGCCGTCACCGCCATGGACGTCGACCATGCCGCCCAATTCGGGCCCTTCCTCCCCAACAGAAGGCCAAGGTGCCAAAGAAAAAGATGCTGACGAAGGAGAGGGTAGTACGTGCAGGTCAAGAAACACGCTGATAGACGCCGCGTCATGAGGGTGAAAAATGCCAAGTTTGTTGCCGATGCAACAACAAAGGCAACCGCTTTATTAGCCATGGAGATCTAGGCCAAGGCCATCGTCTAAATTGTGCTTGCTCCTACCTTCGTTGAGGTCGTCCTCATCTTGAAGCGGGAGGCGCTCGACGGCCATGTCCAGGCCTCGTTGGCGAGCTCTGTAAGTTCCCAGGCCGCACGCCACCCTCTGCAACGGCGGCCATCACATTTGCCGCCGTCTACGCCGTGCCTAGTCATGCAGGTCCAGGCGCCTCTCTCACACCTCGGCAGGTCGCGATCGTCGTCGCATGAGGTCCCGTTCGATTAGGGCGGCATCACGGCCCCTCCCATTGACCTCAACCGCACACCAGTAGGCGGTGATTAAGGGACTAGGACTGTTACAAGGACCCAGTCGATCCTTGAATGACCGCACCCCGCTGAAAGGACAAGATGTCGTCTAGAGGGGGTGAGTAGGTGTTTTAAAAAATAATTAAGGATTTGGCTTTTAAAAATGCGAAATTAAACTAGCATTTATTTTACAAGCCCAAAACCTAAATAAGTTAGGCTCAAGTAAGTGCACCAACAACAAGTTAAGCTAGGCAAGATAGCACAAGATATATAAGGCACAAGTGATAAGAAAGATATAAGTACTTCAAACTCGATGACTATCACAGGAAAGAAAACTCGGGTACAGAGATAACCGAGGCACGTGGAGTCGAAGATATATTCATGTGTACCCTTACACGGAGTAAGGTACGTCACTTTGGAAAGATGCAGGTTACCACGAATGTCCCTCGGACACCACGAAGGCTCACCTTCTTCTTCGAGGCCCCTCACGAAGTGTCGTGAAGCTCCACTCTGGAGGTGTCATGTGGATAAAGTCCACGACCTCTGCAGACGGTTTTAATCTAAGTACTTAGCCGTGTCCCAGGTTATGGACAATTCTGAGCATCAAAACTTTGAAGTAGTTTCAGAACTCCTCATCCTAAATTTTTTAAAAATAAAACTTCATGGGTCGAACAAGGGAATATGAACACTTGGAGTTCGCCAATGTGTTCATAGAGATTCTCGCTTTTTGAATGATTAAAACCATTTTTGAAAAGATAGGATAAAATCATATTGCTTTCTGTAAAAGATGCCTAACTTCCACTTAGCCTAATAAGCATATAGAAAATAAGTTCGACATCTTTTCTAGTGACACTTGCTAATACACTCAAAATATTGACCCTCCGCGGCTCTAACGACTTATGTTGCAGGTTAGTATGATGAAAAATAAGGATGTTGGATTACGAGTCTTGGCTCAACATGTGTGCATGTGACATCATGAAGAAAGATGGCTCGTTGTTTTACTTTACCGTTTGTGAGATATGAGTAAGTGCTAGCTGAATGGTATTTATCGTTGGATCATGTTTCGTGATATTGGCCTTTTCTACTTGATAATACATTTTGAATAATGTGTGCTAGTAATTCGGATCCAGAACTAGCACTGGAATGCACATGCATATGCACCTTAAATGGTGAGGTCATTAGACCTGGCATACCAGTCTTGCTACCCAAGGGGGTATAAATCCGTAAAAGTTTTGTTTAACAGGAAAAGACCCATATGAAAGTGGGAAATACTAGACAAAGAGGAGTCTAGTAGCACCAGACTAGCAGCCGAGGAGGAGGATTTTCCAATCTAGGCATCCCACTTTTTTTTATCATTCTCCCAACCGGGATATCCCAATTAGGATTCTTCAATGCAACACAGGTGACTAGCGTTTCCAAATACTTCAGACGCAGGGTACCAACTTGAAAATGAAACATATTTGCATAAAACTGAACCACATCATTATCACCCCCAATAGCAAAAATACCACTCTTAAGATAGTTTATTTTTAACCCTAACATCATCTTTAAACAAATAGAACAACGACTTCAAGTTTACTGCCTTCTCAAGATCATGAGAAATACATAATAAATATCATCCGCATATTGTAGAATGGTAACACCATTTTTCAGTAAATTAGGGGCCATACAAACAATAAGATTGTTTCTCCAAGCCTTAACACTAATAGGAAAAAACCTACTGCTCGCGTGCCAATTTGGCCTACCAGTCGCGGGTGGCGGCCCGCGACTAGTACCTCGCCGGTGGTATCAGCTACTAGTCGGGTGCCAACTCGGCACGCGGCTAGTACTACCGGCACCGATCGCGTGTGCATATGACACACTGCCACTAAGTTTATTGGCAGCACACTGATGGCGCGTGATGCACACGTCTGTTGGGAACCCCAAGAGGAAGGTGTGATGCGCACAGCAGCAAGTTTTCCCTCAGGAAGAAACCAAGGTTATCGAACCAGCAGGAGATGAAGGCCACGTGAAGGTTGTTGGTGGAGGAGTGTAGTGCGGCGCAACACCAGAGATTCCGGCGCCAACGTGGAACCTGCACAACACAATCAAAATACTTTGCCCCAACTTAACAGTGAGGTTGTCAATCTCACCGGGTTGCTGTAAACAAAGGATTAAACGTATGGTGTGGAGAATGATGTTTGTTTGCAAAGAACAGCAGAGAACAATGATTGCAGTAGATTGTATTTCAGATGTAAAAGAATGGAACCGGGTCCACAGTTCACTAGTGGTGTCTCTCCAATAAGATAAACTAGATTTAAATGTGCGCCTTGGCGCATGATCTCGTGGCTCTCGTACTTTTTTTATATTTTGTATGACCTACTAAAACACATGTGAGAAAACAATGATGAGTTTATGCTTTGTGAGCAGACTTAAATCAGCATGATCACTCTAATCACCAAAAGACATCTGCATGACCCTTCAAAATAAAAATGTGCACGTTTGTATTTTAGACCTTAGTTGTCCAAGCCCTGTTTTGATAGACATTAGAATAGAGCAAACAGAATCATGAAGAGAGTAGCAAACGCTTATATACAACCATCAAAATAAAGAAATATATTGGATTAAAGCACTTCCGTCTGATAATCAACCATCCCACAAACTTTCTGCGGTACTAAAATAGAAAACCATGTTTGCTCCAGAAGCAATAAAGCACCTACCATATGCGTATATAGCATATTTTTGCATGTTCTTATCTAGCTGTGCACCACCCATCAATGTACATGAAAAATTATCTACAGAACACACACTACTATATGGAGATCACTAACATATCCCATGTCGTCATACATATACTACCATAAAGGCTATTCATCCAAATGTCAGGTATGGTAGGCAGGTGACCATAACTTTCTGAGTGACTCCCGTAGTAACCAGGGTACTGTTCACCGTCACTTGAATCAGAGTGTCATAAGGATATTTTCCCACATTCTGCCGAAAGCATCGATATAGCAATGTTTGAGAAATCATCAGGGTACTTGCCCATTTTCTGTAGAAAGAATCGATTTAGCAACACTGGAGGTAGCGATGTTTGAGAAATCATCATTGGCATTTGGGATGTACTACCTCTGTTCCAAAATGTAAGGCATTTTTAGCTTCCTAAAATGGCTTATATTTTGGATCAGAGTAATAACTAACATACAGGAAGCTAACATATATTTATTTTTTGGATTACCTAAATCGATTGCATGATTGTTAAATGAAAACAATACCTTTTAGTCTTTGATGGCCAATGAGTGCAGCATCTCCCACATCATACACAATATCATGTACAGTCAATAAAAAAGATTTTAATCCATCACAACCGTTACAAAGAGGTAGGAGAATCAAGAAAATTACATAGTAGCAAGCAATACTAACATCGCCAAGTTGCTCATTTGAGGCCATAATCAATGCGAAGATTGTTTTGTGTAAATGGCAAACTATTTTGGTGTCAATGAAGCTATCACAGTTCAAAGCGTACAAATAAAGGCAGAATTGACCATAAGCTTAAGGGTATGCCTAAATAGGAATTGAACATGGTCATATTTATTACTCCCTCCGGTCCTAAATATAAGCCATATAGTGTTTTGAGAAAAATTCCATAATATAAGGTTTACTACGTTGCCTCACTTGTATGGAAAATATTTTTAGTGATTCGATTATGTTTTCTTAGCTTATGAAAAGTCCTCTATTAGCTCACGTTAATTGCCTAGGGTTAATCTTAACCAAACAAGGTGTAATTTTTTCCCAAAAGTGTGTTTCTTAATTTCCGTGCCAAAACCTATATGGCTTATATTTAGGATCGGAGGGAGTATGCCACTAAGCTAACTATTCATTAGAACACATCCTAGTAGAAATTTTGTGCAAATCAAGGTAGGCAAAACCAAATATTTTCACACATCATGCTGCATGGGAGTAATTAGTCATTTTCTTACATAAAAATGCTGCAATCCCTTCTTCATAACAATTTCGCACCTGTATTATACCACCAAAAGCTCAATTTAGTTAGTGATCTGCAATTATCTTAACTATTACAATGTTGCCTAAAAGATCCTAAAAGAAAAGACCAGCTAGTAACTTATATTGTTTGGTATTTCATACTTTAAAAGAAATATGTGGACATTATATCATATTTTTATCGAAACATAGCCTCAACATGTAACTTACATTTCTGATATCAAAAAGGACTTTTGCTGGAGGTGTGCAAGCAATTGGAAGGGAGAGAGGCAGTGGCGGTATTCCGATCCTCCCACCGACGGCGACCGCTTTTTCTCCTCCATAATAGTTATGTTGAACACAAGCTTCTCGGGGGGTCAAGTCCATGTCCAAAGTAGCCTGGAATTAAATCGAAGCACAACAGTCAGTTGCACCAAGAGGTACAGGGAGTAATTCCAACAAATAAAGAGGTCCAGAGAGATTACCAAGCCGCTTAAACTGGAACCTGTCACCTAGGACTGTGGTCGAGAGCGATGGTATAACATACGTGCCCTTTAAAATGTCCCTTACAATCTGGAATGCATACCTAGTAATTAGATATACAAGTACCATGGTGTAAATATGCCAGCCCACAGTAATATTTTGAGTCCTTAAGGCGAAAGTCAGTTCTCAATGTAGACAGTTCTTGAGAAAGGAGCATGTAGATAGGTAGCGCATAACAAATTATGAAGCACGGACATAAGGTAAAATGTATAAAGCATCAGAATTAATCAACTAAATATTTCTGCTACTATAAATTTTATTGTGTTCTTCTGAATGTATTTTAAGCAAGTCGCTACATAACAACAAAACGTATTCTTCTAATCATATTGTGAACAAGAGAGGCACCTTGCAGTAGGATGAAGCTGTCATTAGCAGGAGCATCAGGATACTTTTTCCATCAAGGTCTATGACTTATCCATCCTTCAAGTTAACAACCTAATTTAGCAAATGGAAGCAGCATCAGTTTGGTGGAAACTTCTAAAGACTGAAGCCATATAGTGGTTTGCACCTGCAGCAAGAACAGAATGCCAAACCTATAGAGGATGCATAATAAACATGGTTTGAGAAGCTGTTTTAAAAGGTTCTTCTCTGATATGATATTCAAGATGGCCATATAGTGGTTTGCACTTGCAGCAAGATTGCAAGGAAGCAATAAAGCAGAGCAATAGCAACAGGGTAAAAAAATACGGAGGTATCTCCACAATGGTTATAGTTCGTGCTCACATAGTAACCCAATAGCAAGAATATGAGATAGGTGAACTTTACTTAGATAACCAGCGCAAATATCTCAGAAGCACTATCACTTCCATGCAGCTAAGAAATTTAGATTAGATGGCACAAATGCATCATTTATAGATCAATATCTTAGAACAATATATGGAATTTATTATATGTTATGTAGGACGGATAAACTTAACCTTTCTCAATCCTTTTTCTTCTCCACATTAATAGATCTGCACCGTAACGAAAGAAATGCCAAAATAAAAAGAAATGCTAGATAGTGTCATTGGCTGCATCATCTCCCGCCTCCCCGTGCTACACGATTGTTAATAGAAAATTGGATGACAAATGTGGTATTATCAATGTTCATGTGAAATCAGTCTTTAATCAGAGCACATTACGGTATAAGATTTTTTTAAACAGAAGAAAAGGCTTTGTTCCGCTTGGATGACATTAACAAAAAGAAAATCCATTTCACAATTAATATCAAGCACATAATAAACATGGACAACATCTAGAGAAACAACATGAGCCTTCATAGGAACAAATTGCGGCTGGAGGTAGATATCTGGACGTGGCGAGACGCCTTGCCACCATTGACCACTGCAATACCCGTGGTCGCAATGCCAACGCTTATGCCACGACGCCCTCCTGAGCCTTCTTCAGCAGCAAGTGCGTGGTGAATCCGCAGTGCCGCCTCTCCTTGGCCTGGTGACCTCATTCATCTCCTGGGTGAATCTATGCACTCTTAGAAATTATGAGAATGCTAGAGTCGGAACCTGAGTTATAATTTAATTTCAGAAATGAAAACATACAAAGGTAGAATTTGTACAATTGCATATTTG
Organism: Lolium rigidum; assembly: GCF_022539505.1. Taxonomy (NCBI): domain Eukaryota; kingdom Viridiplantae; phylum Streptophyta; class Magnoliopsida; order Poales; family Poaceae; genus Lolium; species Lolium rigidum. The sequence goes on along the minus strand of NC_061513.1, from coordinate 342,012,104 downwards.
CATGTGTCAAAAAAATTCATAAATGACACCACACAAAGGCTAAGCTATAATCCTTGTGTGTGTCTCAAACAATCTATCACAAATATCTTTTCCCATGAATCACTAGGCATTTAGCAATAATAGCTTGCACGGGAAGGCTAAACTCTTTTACATAAGATCGAGTATAAAATCGAGCACTATTCTGTATGGGCCTCTAATCATCCTTGGCTCTTTCTACATCAGAAAAAATGATCACAAATGTCACGTAAATTATCCAATCGGAGCATGCCATGTGTAAATGTAAACCCTTTTTTTACTGCAAATAGATGTGTGAAATGCATACTCCGCCGAACATCAGCCTAACTTGCATGCTAATGTGTCTGTTGTAAGAATGACACACACACAAAGAAGGTTGTCTATAGATGTTTTCGGTCACAACAGACATATAGAAGAACTGAAATCAGGAATTCAAGGCGGGCAGCTGAACTAAGCACAACACGTACAGTAGATCAAAAGTGGAATCAGGACATGAAGGTAAAGTACATGATTTCTTGATAGCTTGAAGAGTCAGCAAGCAAGGAAAAAATATGAACTGTTATGATCACTAACCCAATAATTAAAGAAAATATCTTCGATGTTCTACTTTTCCCCACTACATTAGTACAATGAAATAAAACCGAAGTCAGAATTACGATCACTTGGTCACTCAATAAGATTCAACGTATCATTGATTTAGCACTTAAATCTGTAGGATTACATCAGCATCAAATTTATCTAAAAGAAACATCATTGTTTAAATATCTCAGCTGAACCAAAAAAATAGAAAACCTACAATTGAAACCCACTTTTGGTCTCAAACTCCGGACATACACGAAAAAAACCAAGGAGGAGACATCTGACCTTTAAATCATCACCATATAATTGAGATAAATGAGGCCTATTTCCAGAGCAGCGAGCAAATCCATTAGATGCTTCTAAGAACCTGCATTTCCATCTTTACACTAATTAATTAGTATGAAAAATATGTATTTCCTATAAAAGTTAATGAAATCATTTTATATGACAAAGGCTTCTCTTCGTACCTCATGAATATGCAATGCATATTAGCAAATAAACATCGCCCTCCCAATAGCATCTCCTTGTCGTTAATACACCGGCAATCGAATAGGCGTGATGTTTATACAACCAACAGACCGAGCAACACCTGCAACACAAACACGGCATGGTCAGACATCAAACTTTAAGAAAAATCCAAAAGGGAGCAGTTGAGAAACATGAACAAATGGACATGCCTAACTAAGAATCCCAATCAATAGCTCACCACAACCGACATCAAATCTTGTGGGGAGATGCATCACAACACGCCGAAGTGTTTTGGCCAAGAATTGTGATCCCCACCAACAGGAGCATCGAGACAAGCTTCAGATTCTATTCTGAAGGATGTACAAAGTAACAAAAAAGCATGGACTCACACCTGAGCTACCTACGGATTTCTTGCACAGTGACAACTGCTGAAGCAACAATGTCCTCGACAATAATTGCATCAGCTTGCGTTAGGTAAAAAATGGAACCGTTTCAGACTTATAGATGAAATATATACAGAAGAGATGTTCAACATGCACTCCCCCCTGCCGAACACTACACATAGAAAACCAAAAGAAAACCCATTGGACATAATCAACTGTAATCGTAGTAACATTTGTCAGAAAGCAGATAGGATAGAAAAATATGCCGTTAAGCCCAGTACTAAAATTCATGAAGATAAAAGGTTAGCTTGTCATTAGCAATACAGGATAAAAGATTAGTGATGATAGATCAAGATTTCACCTGCTCCATTATTAGAAGCTATAGCACTCAAATAGCTACATCATCAGGCGATAATACGGTACGACCACAACATCACTTGTTAGAACTTTCACCATTTAATCTGCATAAAGCAGGATGGCTGCTTCAACCAGGAGGTTTTGACATATAATGCATGTAACCTGTAAATAAAGTAATGATTTGTTTTTTTTGTAGCTATTCCAGCACGTACCAATGAAAATCTTGATATTTCTGCCTTTTGTAGACCCCATTGCTTAAGGCACATCCGTAATCAAAACAGCTGGCCATACAAAAGATCCAAGGGAAGTACCGATCAGATATCTGAAAAGCACATTGGTATTAATACAACTCCCATTCATGACCAATGGAAAGGGGAGCGAAAGAACTCCAGGGTGTAATTGTAATCCTAGACAACCTGAATTTAGCACATAAGCTTTCGTCCTGCATGATCAAACACGCACAGATAACAAGCATAACCTTCTGCACTTTCAGTGAAAGGGAGCCAAAATAATGGGATGTGAAAAGCATTAAATATCTACCTGAAACAAGAAAGAGTAGGAGACCTCATCCCTGAATTTGCGGTTGCGGGATACCTCGAACAGCTTTCTCTTGTCTTTGATAGAGTTCCTCACGATACAAAACAAGTGATTCCCACATGTTCATGTTGAGTGAATCACCAACAAACGACAGTCTCTTTCCTCTCTGTCTCTCTAACACATCAGCTGGGTTCATCCTCACATAAGCACCAGCACCATGCCATCACGTAACTGTAGTTTTTAGGCAAAAAAGGACGTTACCAGCTGGCTTTTGGGATTTGTGGCCTGGAAAGGGGCTCGCTAATCTAAGCATCAGCATCATGCCAAACTGAAAAACTTGGAAACAACTTAAACCACACTAGTGCATTACCTCATTCAGTATCCTATGGAGATCATCTCGTAGCCTAAAAAAATACTCCGGATGCAAACAATGGAGCTGCTTCCTGATGTATACAAAGCAACCACCTAGATGAGCGGAGCTGCTCATGATGGAGTTGCATTCGTGCACACGCCACTTCTAAGATGGACAATACAAGGGAATAAAACGTGAAATCGAGAGAGAGAGAGAGAGAGAGAGAGAGAGAGAGAGAGAGAGAGGGAGAGAGAGAGAGAGAGAGAGAGAGAGAGAGAGAGAGAGAGAGAGAGAGAGAGAGAGAGAGAGAGAGAGAGAGAGAGAGAGAGAGAGAGAGAGAGAGAGAGAGAGAGAGAGAGAGAGAGAGAGAGAGAGAGAGAGAGAGAGAGAGAGAGAGAGAGAGAGAGAGAGAGAGAGAGAGAGAGAGAGAGAGAGAGAGAGAGAGAGAGAGAGAGAGAGAGAGAGAGAGAGAGAGAGAGAGAGAGAGAGAGAGAGAGAGAGAGAGAGAGAGAGAGAGAGAGAGAGAGAGAGAGAGAGAGAGAGAGAGAGAGAGAGAGAGAGAGAGAGAGAGAGAGAGAGAGAGAGAGAGAGAGAGAGAGAGAGAGAGAGAGAGAGAGAGAGAGAGAGAGAGAGAGAGAGAGAGAGAGAGAGAGAGAGAGAGGGGGGAAGGGAGAGAAAACAAGAGCGGACCTAGAAGGCTCGGTGGAGGATGCTAGGCAATGGAAGACCGGTGGCGGAGGTGTTGGCTCGCTGGATAGTGGCATAAGAGTTGGATGGGGCGGCGGCGGCCGGCTGGGCGGAGCAGACCACGGAGACGACGCATCTGGACCTGGCAGATCTGACCGGTGCTCGCCCTGCAGGCCGTCAGGGTCGGTGGCTCGTTGTGGAGGTTCCCGCGCAGCACTCCGCAAGCGCCATCCTGCTCGACCTGCTTCACCCTACTCCAGTGCTCGGCGGCGGTGCTCCTGCCGGCCACCACCTGCTCGTCCGGAGACGTAGCAGCAGCACCTCCTCCTGTTGTTGCTCGCCCCTGCTGGCCCGAGCAGGGGATGCGGGTGCCCCCTATGGCGGCCATGTAGGCGCATGGAACAGAGGAGGAGAGGCGGCGTGAGGGCGCTGAGATAGAGGAGGAGAGGCGGCAGGAGGACGTCGAGCGGGTGAGGAGGCCCCTTCCCGTCCACCTCCTCTCGCATCCCGCAGGAGGCCGACGACGGAGGCGTGTGTCCAGAGACAAGCTCCACGGGGCGGAGAGAGACGAGGGACCTTGGGGCGGAGAGGGACGAGGGACCTCGAGTGGGACAGCACCGGCGGCGCCATGGGGGCTGGAGCGGGAGGAGAGACAAGCGGAGGCGGCGGCTGTGGGGATTGGCAGTAGGGTTTCAGAGGCTGATTTTGTCTCACAGGGGCTGTCCAGAATAAACGGCTGAGATGCACAGATGGGTTGATCCAATGGCCGAGAAGCTCTAAACGCTGTGAGGCCCCCGTTGGGGGGCATCATATATACCCATGGATAGCATGTTGGGTGAACAAATTACAGTTGGGCAATTGACAAATAGAGAGGGCATAACAATGCACATACATATCATGATGACTAATATGAGATTTACTTAGGGCATTACGACAAATAATATAGACCGCTATCCAGCATGCATCTATACCTAAAAAGTCCACCTTCGGGTTAGCATCCGCACCCCTTCCAGTATTAAGTTGCAAACAACAGACAATTGCATTAAGTATTGTGCGTAATGTAATCAACACAAATATCCTTAGACAAAGCATTGATGTTTTATCCCTAGTGGCAACAACACATCCATAACCTTAGAACTTTCTGTCACTCGTCCTAGCATTCAATGGAGGCATGAACCCACTATCGAGCATAAATACTCCCTCTTGGAGTTACAAGTATCAACTTGGCCAGAGCCTCTACTAGCAACGGAGAGCATGCAAGATCATAAACAACACATATATGATAGATCAATAATCAACTTGACATAGTATTCCATATTCATCGGATCCCAACAAACACAACATGTAGCATTACAAATAGACGATCTTGATCATGATAGGCAGCTCACAAGATCTAAACATGATAGCACAAGAGGAGAAGACAACCATCTACCAACTGCTATGGACCCATAGTCCAAGGATGAACTACTCACGCATCAATCCGGAGGCGGCATGATGATGTAGAGTCCTCCGGTGATGATTCCCCTCCCCGGCAGGGTGCCGGAGGCGATCTCCTGAATCCCCCGAGATGGGATTGGCGGCGGCGGCGTCACAGTAACTTTTCTCGTATCGTGGCTCCCGGTACTAGGGTTTTCGCGACGGAGAGAATAAATAGGCGAAGGGCGAGTCGGGGGACGCTCGAGGGGCCCACCCCATAGGGCGGCGCGGCCGGGGGTGGGGCCGCGCCCCCTAGGGTGTGGCCGCCTCGTCGCCCCTCTTCGTCTCCTCTTCGGACTTACGGAAGGCTCCGTGGAAAATAAGACCGTGGGCTTTTGTTTCGTCCAATTCCGAGAATATTTCCGTGTAGGATTTCCGAAACCAAAAACAGCAGAAAACAGAAACTGGCGCTTCGGCATCTTGTTAATAGGTTAGTGCCGGAAAATGCATCAAAATGATATAAAGTGTATATAAAACATGTGAGTATTGTCATTTAACTAGCATGGAACATAATAAATTATAGATACGTTTGAGACGTATCAAGCATCCCCAAGCTTAGTTCATACTCGCCCTCGAGTAGGTAAACGATAACAAGGATAATTTCTGAAGTGACATGCTACTATCATAATCTTGATCAATACTATTGTAAAGCATATGAGATGAATGAAGTGATTCAAAGCAATGGTAAAGATAATGACTAAACAATTGAATCATATAGCAAAGACTTTTCATGAATAGTACTTTCAAGACAAGTATCAATAAGTCTTGCATAAGAGTTAACTCATAAAGCAATAGATTCTTAATAGAAGGTTTTGAAGCAATACAAAGGAAGATATAAGTTTCAGCAGTTGCTTTCAACTTTCAACATGTATATCTCATGGATAATTGTCAACACAAAGTAATATGATGAATGCAAATAAGCAAGTATGTAGGAATCAATGCACACAGTTGACACAAGTGTTTGCTTCTAAGATAGAAAGAAGTAGGTAAACTGACTCAACATAAAGTAAAAGAAAGGCCCTTCGCAGAGGGAAGCAGGGATTACTCATGTGCTAGAGCTTTTTATTTTGAAAACATGGAAACAATTTTGTCAACGGTAGTAATAATTCATATGTGTTATGCATAAAACATCCTATAAGTTGCAAGCCTCATGCATCGAATACCAATAGTGCCAGCACCTTGTCCTAATTAGCTCGGATTTCCATGGATTATCATTGCATTACATATGTTTCAACCAAGTGTCACAAAGGGGTACCTCTATGTCACCTGTACAAAGGTCCAAGGAGATAGATCGCGTTTGATTTCTCGTTTTTGATAAATCTCAACTTGAGGACATCCATACCGGGACAACATAGAAAACAGATAATGGACTCCTCTTTAATGCTTAAGCATTAAACAACAGATAATATTCTCATAAGAGATTGAGGATTAATGTCCAAGCTAAAACTTCCACCATGATACATGGCTTTGGTTGGCGGCCCGATGTTCTTCTCTAACAATATGCATACTCAAACCATTTAATCATGACAAATCACCCTTACTTCAGACAAGACGAACATGCATAGCAACTCACATAATATTCAACAAAGGTGTAACAGTTGATGGCGTCCCCAGAAACATGGTTACCGCTCAACAAGCAACTTATAAGAAATAAGATACATAAGCGACATATTCATCACAACAATAGTTTTTTAGGCTACTTTCCCATGAGCTATGTATTGCAAAGACAAGGAATGAAATTTTTAAAGGTAGCACGCAAGCAATTTACTTTGGAATGGCAGAGAAATACCACATAGTAGGTAGTTATGGTGGACACAAATGGCATAGGTTTTGGCTCAAGGTTTTGGATGCACGAGAAGCATTCCCTCTCGGTACAAGGATTTGGCTAGCAAGGTTGTTTGAAGCAAACACAAGTATGAACCGGTACAGCAAAACTTACATAAGAACATATTGCAAGCATTATAAGACTCTACACTGTTTCCTTGTTGTTCAAACACTTTTACCAGAATATATCTAGACTTTAGAGGGACCAATCATGCAAACCAAATTTTAACAAGCTCTACGGTAGTTCTTCATTAATAGGTTCAAACTACATGATGCAAGAGCTTAAACATGATCTACTTGAGAACTCAAAACAATTGCCAAGTATAAAATTATTCAAGACCATATACCAATTACCACATGAAGCATTTTCTGTTTCCAACCAAATAGCAATAAACGAAGCGACTTTCAACTTCGCCATGAACACTAAAAGTAAAGCTAAGAACACCAGTGTTCATATGAAACAGCGGAGCGTGTATTTCTCCCACACAAGGAATGCTAGGATCCGAATTTATTCAAACAAAAACAAAAATAAAAACATACAGACGCTCCAAGTAAAGCACATAAGATGTGACGGAATAAAAATATAGTTTCACTAGAGGTGACTCGATAAGTTGTCGATGAAGAAGGGGATGCCTTGGGCATCCCCAAGCTTAGATGCTTGAGTCTTCTTGAAATATGCAGGGATGAACCACGGGGCATCCCCAAGCTTAGACTTTTCACTCTTCTTGATCATATTATATCATCCTCCTCTCTTGACCCTTGAAAACTTCCTCCACACCAAACTCAAAACAATCTCATTAGAGGGTTAGTGCATAATCAAAAATTCACATGTTCAGAGAGGACACAATCATTCCCAACACTTCTGGACATTACCCAAGGTTACTTAAAGCAAATGGAGCAAAGAAATCCATTCAACACAGTAAAAGAGGCAATGTGAAATAAAAGGCAGAATCTGTCAAAACAGAACAGTCTGTAAAGACGAATTTTTTAGAGGCACTTAACTTGCTCAGAAGAAGAAGCTCAAATTGAATGAAAGTTGCGTACATATCTGAGGAACACGCATGAATTTTGGCAGAATTTTTAGAGTCTCCTACAGAGAGATCTACTCAAATTCGTGACAGCTAGAAATATGTTTCTGCGCAGAAATCCAAATCTAGTATCAACCTTACTATCAAAGACTTTACTTGGCACAACAATGCAATAATGTAAAGATAAGGAGAGGTTGCTATAGTAATAACAACTTCCAAGACACAAATATAAAACAAAAATTGCAGAAATAAAATAATGGGTTGTCTCCCATAAGCGCTTTTCTTTAACCCCTTTCAGCTTTCTTAAGAGGGAATTGATACTTAATATTTGCTTCCTTCATATCAATAATAGCACCAATAGTTCGAAGAAAGGGTCTTCCCAAAATAATAGGACAAGATGCATTGCATTCAATATCCAAGACAACAAAATCAACGGGGACAAGGTTATTGTTAACCGTAATGTGAACATTATCAATCCTTCCCAAAGGTTTCTTTACAGAATTATCAGCAATATTAACATCCAAATAACAATCTTTCAATGCTGGCAAGTCAAGCATATCATAGAGTTTCTTTGGCATAACAGAAATACTTGCACCAAGATCACATAAATCATTACAATCAAAATCATTGACCTTCATTTTAATGATGGGCTCCCAACCATCTTCTAACTTCCTAGGAATAGAAGTTTCAAGTTTTAATTTCTCTTCTCTAGCTTTAATGAGAGCATTTGTAATATTTTTTGTAAAGGCCAAGTTTATAGCACTAGCACTAGGACTTCTAGCAAGTTTTTGCAAGAACTTAATAACTTCAGAGATATGACAATTATCAAAATCTAAACCATTATGATCTAAAGCAATGGGATCAATGTCCCCAATATTCTGAAAAATTTCAGCACTTTTATCACAAATAGTTTCAGCAGTTTCAGGCAATTTTGCACGCTTTGCACTACGAGTACAAACATTGCCAATACCAATTATTTTACCATTGATAGTAGGAGGTTTAGCAACATGTGAAGCATCAACATTACTAGTGGTGGTAATAGTCCAAACTTTAGCTACATTATTCTCTTTAGCTAGTTTTTCTTCTCTTTCCCACCTAGCATGCAATTCAGCCATCATTCTAATATTGTCATTAATTCGAACTTGTATAGCATTTGCTGTAGCAAATGACTTAATATCTTTATCTTCATTAGGCATAACTTTCAGTTTTAAAAGATCAACATCAGCAGCAATACTATCAACCTTAGAAGCAAAAACATCAATTTTACCAAGCTTTTCTTCAACAGATTTGTTAAAAGCAGTTTGTGTACTCACTAGTAGGAAAAGCCTCATCAGTGGCGCACAAAAAATGGATTCTGTGGTGCATGGGAGGTGCGCCACAGAAACTTCGCCACAAAAATAAGGTTTCTGTGGCGCACAGGCCCATGCGCCACAGAATTAAGGTTTCTGTGACGCACGTGTTCTTAGGTGCGCCACGAAAAGCGTGCGCCACGGAATTGGTTTTCGATGCGCCACGAAATTTGCTTGTATTATACACGATTTTGTGCTGCTCGCTATACACATGCGGTTTATAGACAGCAATATACATGTTATATACAGGCAACATTCAGATATAATATAAATATCCCGTACATTGCACGAGATATAACATAGACATCATCATCACATTACTTAGAGCCCGATCGAGATACATATATAGTGGCAAGTGTCAAATGTTTTGCATACAACTCTTAATTCATACAAAATTCACAATTTCGAGATACAAAGTAGTCTTCATCCGGTTCCTCCTTTGCTCCCTCATCTCTACCCACCGGGCTCGCTTGCATCGGGGTCCTTCATCCAGTTCCTACTATGATGAAAATGGAAGAAAGTGAGACCAACAAGTCCGATGCACAAGAGAAATGGAATAAATGCCTCATACATTGTTGGTCAACACAAATATTAACATTCAGGGACGGCGTAAGTGAGACCAAGTCCGATGCACAAGAGATTGATATTTGTGCTATCTTACCAGAGCTCACTTACGCCGCCCCGAGTGTACGGTGACCAAACATTTTAATCATCGGCATTTTGAAAATCTCAAAGAAAATGGAATGACAAAATGGAATAAGTGCCTCATACATTGTTGGTCAACACAAATACTATGGTCGAAACCATAGTTGCAGTATACACCGCGAGTATACTTTGCGAAGGGCCCTCTTTCCCCGGCCGTCGTTCCGTGAACGGGTGCTTGACGACACAACGACGCCGATCCGCCTCTCCGGCGCGGAACCACGGCAGTCCCTCGCCGGTCCGGTGAACGAGTCCTTGATGCAAAGACCGTGCCGGCCTGCCCGAGCATTATGCCGGGCCGTGTTGCCGCGCTTCGGGCCGTGTGTCCGCGCCTGCATCTGCTCGCCTTCTTGCCGGTGAACCAATAGACCGATCGTTGGAATAAGGAAACCGATGACGTCCGGTCGCAAGATTAAATTGCGATCGGCCGTCATCGGCTTCCTTATTCCAACGATTAGTCTATTCGTTCACCGGCAAAAAGGCGAAGAGTGCAGGGCGCCGAGACACGGCCCGAAGCGCGGCAACGAGGGTCGGCATGATGCTAGGGAGGCCGACACCGTCTTTGCATTAAGGACTCGTTCACGTATCTGGACGGCGAGAGAAGAAAAGTGGTGATGCACCGGAGAGGCAGGTCGGCGTTGTTGTCTCGTCAAAGACTCGTTCACGGAACGGCGGCCGGGGAAAGGGGGGCCCGTCTACAAAGTATATTGCGGCGTATAGGTGACCAAACATTCTAATCATCGGCACTAAAATGGAAGAAAGAGCCAAGTGGTATCTCAACTAGATATCATATGCCTCATACTTTGTTGGTCGAAAGAAATATTAACATTCAGGGATGGGGTCGGTGAGGCCGGGTAGAATGCACAAGAGATTGATATTTGTGCCATCGCACCGGGCTCACCGGCCCCACCCCGCAGTGTACAAGTGACCAAACAATTTAATCATCGGCACTAAAATGGAAGAAATGCCAATGCAATTAAGAAGTAGCTAGTATGAACTAAATGGAATGCCTCATACTTTGTTGGTCGAAACAAATATTAACATTCATGGATGGAGTAAGTGAGGCCAGGTAGGATGCACAAAATATTGATATTTGTGCCATCACACCAGGCTCACTTGCTCCACCCCCGAGTGTACGAGTGATCGACCAACCATCTAATCATCGGCAAGTACAAAAACACCAACAAACCAGCAACCATGGTGACATAAGTCAAGATGCTCAAACACACATAGCATGCATGGAGCGAGATGCTCCAAAGAGATTATTCATCACTTGGTATATAGACCAAGTGATGCTGCAAAAGAGAGGCCAATCAAGAACCGAGTAAATCCGAGTAAGTGATAGATATGCCTAAAGAAGCAACAACACATAGCATATCCCAGCCTAACCGAGATGAGACAAGTCTTGGTAGCCAAGCTGAATCACCGAGCACCACCTAGCCTTTTAAAACCATCGAAACGAGTCCTTTTTCTTCAAAGGATACCACAGTGGCATTCATTTACATGATCCCCTGCTGTGGATATCTCTATTTTCATCAAAGCCAACAAGAAATAGAAATTTATCATTACCCAGTTGAGTTCAAAACAAAGCTGGGGTACCATAAGGGATTATTCATCACTTGGTAGTAACCAAGTGATGCTGGCAAGAGAGAGGCCAAGCCTCGAGCTAGTCAATCCAAGTAGAGATGGATATGCATACGTAAGCAAGAACACATAGCCTATCAAAGTTAACCAGATAAAACCAACCTTGACAGCCAACTTAATAACCTAGCATCACCTAGTCTTTTAAACCATCAGAAACTTCCCATTTTCTTCAAAGGATACCGCAGTGGCATTCATTTACATGATTCCCTAATGTGAATATCTCTATTTTAGTATACCATCATAAGCATTCCATTTAAATCACACATTTTAGTATTTGTTCTTATCCAAGTTTTTGCCTCAGCCTTTGCATCATTGGCTGAGCCAAGACATCAAGCATCCGGCCAGGGAGCATTCTTTCTTTTTAGGGAACTATATGAACTATATGCACATGATCCGATGAAGAATCCCCACTAATAGAGCATTATAAGCATAGTAGCATACCATAAGCTCACAACAATCCATCAAGTAAATCATCAGGGGTCAAGAAAACTTGGGGTCCAGAAAACTAATCCCAACAGAGAATTACTTGGGGTCCAGAAAACTAATCCTAGGCCAACCAAGAGCAACTATAAATATGTATGTATACAAGCCCACCAGTAGCATACCATAAGCTCACAAGAATCCATCAAGTAAATATGTATGTATACAAGCCCACCAGTAGCATTTCATGCATTTAAATTCCTATGAACCAGTTAACCTCACTGATCGAGCACAACAAGCATTTAAATGAACCAGTAGCATCGGCACAGCCAACGAGCAATGAGCCAACAGCTTCGGCACAGCAACAGCAATGAGCCAACAGCAATAGCTTCAGCACAGCCAACAACAACAGCAATGAGCCAACAACAACAGCAATGAGCCAACAACAACAGCAATGAGCCAACAGCTTCGGCACAGCAACAGCAATGAGCCAACAGCAGCAAGCACAGCACAGCAACAACAACAGCACAACAACAGCAACACCAACGTACAGCAGCACACCGACAGCAGCATTTCGTCGAGCACCTTGTGCGCGCGCGGGAGAGGAATTAAGAGGGAGGGGAGGGGAGGGGAGGGGAGAGAGATCACCGATGACATGGGTGGAGGAGGAGGTTGAAGATGACGGCAGGGGTGGAGGAGGAGGAGGATGCGGCGGCTCCTCCACCTTGACGCGACGGCGGCCCCTCCTCGCGGCGGCCCCTCCTCGCCGTAGCGGCAGCTTGTGCTGCAGGTGGCGGGGATGGGAGGAGCGTGGCGGCATGCGGCCCTCGCGGAGGAAGGCGGCGGTGAAGGCAATGGCGACGACCATGGCGGCGCGCGGCGGTACGGATCGGAGGAGAGGGGAGAGGGGAGGGGAGAGGGGAGAGGGGAGAGGTGAACAGGCGTGGGGGGGGGCACGGCCGGCGCTGATATAAGTTCTCTCAGTTCTGTGGCGCACCAGAATAAGTGCGCCACAAAATCAACTACTTCTGTGGCGCACCGAAGCAGGTGCGCCACAGAAAGAGTTATTTCTGTGGCGCAACACGCCATGTGCGCCACAGAAATACGTACACTAATAATTGGTGGTGGCAGGATGTGGGCCCCATATAATTTCTGTGGCGCAGGGTTCAGTAGTGCGCCACAAAATTAAGCTATTTCTGTGGCGCACCTAGCATGGTGCGCCACAAAATAACATTCTGTGGCGCATTTTTAGTGGTGCGCCACAGAACTAAGCTCCGCCTATAAGGGTTTTCCTACTAGTGACTAATGAATTCTTTAAGCATGACTTCAAGACCAGAGGGTACACTCCTACTATTGTTGTAAGAATTACCATAAGAATTACCATTACCATTACCATTATTAGAAGGATATGGCCTAAAGTTGTTACCAAAATTATTCCTATAAGCATTGTTGTTGAAATTATTATTTTTAATGAAGTTCACATCAACATGTTCTTCTTGAGCAACCAATGAAGCTAAAGGAACATTATTAGGATCAACATTAGATCTACCATTAACAAGCATAGACATAATAACATCAATCTTATCACTCAAAGAAGAGGTTTCTTCAACAGAATTTACCTTCTTACCTTGAGGAGTTCTTTCATTATGCCATTCAGAGTAGTTGATCATCATATTATCAAGAAGCTTTGTTGCAGCACCCAAAGTGATGGACATAAAACTACCTCCAGCAGCTGAATCCAATAGGTTCCTCGAAGAAAAATTCAATCCTGCATAAAAGGTTTGGATGATCATCCAAGTAGTCAGTCCATGGGTAGGGCAATTCTTTACCAAAGATTTCATTCTTTCCCATGCTTGGGCAACATGTTCATTATCCAATTGCTTAAAATTCATTATGCTACTTCTCAAACATATAATTTTATCAGGAGGATAATATCTACCAATGAAAGCATCTTTACATTTAGTCCATGAATCAATACTATTCTTAGGCAAAGATAGCAACCAATCTTTAGCTCTTCCTCTTAAGGAGAAAGGAAACAATTTCAGTTTTATAATATCTCCATCTACATCCTTATACTTTTGCATTTCACAAAGTTCAACAAAATTATTAAGATGGGCAGCGAGCATCATCGGAACTAACACCGGAAAATTGCTCTCTCATAACAAGATTTAGTAAAGCGAGGTTTAATTTCATAAAATTCTGCTGTAGTAGCAGGTGGAGCAATAGGTGTGCATATGAAATCATTATTATTGGAGCTAGTGAAATCACACAACTTAGTGTTCTCAGGAGTATTCATTTTAACAGTAGTAAAAATAAGTAAAGAAAACAGAATTAAATAAAGTAAATGCAAGTAACTAATTTTTTTGTGTTTTTGATATAAAGAAAGCAAACAAAACAGAAAATAAAATAAAGTAAAGCAAGACAATAAACAAAGTAAAGAGATTGAGTGTGAGAGACTCCCTTGCGAGCGTGTCTTGATCTCCCCGGCAACGGCGCCAGAAAACAGTCTTGATGGCGCGTGATGCACACGTCCGTTGGGAACCCCAAGAGGAAGGTGTGATGCGCACAGCAGCAAGTTTTCCCTTAGAAAGAAACCAAAGTTATCGAACCAGTAGGAGATGAAGGCCACGTGAAGGTTGTTGGTGGAGGAGTGTAGTGCGGCGCAACACCAGGGATTCCGGCGCCAACGTGGAACCTGCACAACACAATCAAAATACTTTGCCCCAACTTAACGATGAGGTTGTCAATCTCACCGGCTTGCTGTAAACAAAGGATTAAACGTATGGTGTGGAGAATGATGTTTGTTTGCAAAGAACAGCAGAGAACAATGATTGCAGTAGATTGTATTTCATATGTAAAAGAATGGAACCGGGTCCACAGTTCACTAGTGGTGTCTCTCCAATAAGATAAATAGCATGTTGGGTGAACAAATTACAGTTGGCAATTGACAAATAGAGAGGGCATAACAATGCACATACATATCATGATGACTAATATGAGATTTACTTAGGGCATTACGACAAATAACATAGACCGCTATCCAGCATGCATCTATGCCTAAAAAGTCCACCTTCGGATTAGCATCCGCACCCCTTCCAGTATTAAGTTGCAAACAACAGACAATTGCATTAAGTACTGTGCGCAATGTAATCAACACAAATATCCTTAGACAAAGCATTGATGTTTTATCCCTAGTGGCAACAGCACATCCATAACCTTAGAACTTTCTGTCACTGTCCGAGATTCAATGGAGGCATGAACCCACTATCGAGCATAAATACTCCCTCTTGGAGTTACAAGTATCAACTTTGCCAGAGCCTCTACTAGCAACGGAGAGCATGGAAGATCATAAATAACACATATATGATAGATCAATAATCAACTTGACATAGTATTCCATATTCATCGGATCCCAACAAACACAACATGTAGCATTACAAATAGACGATCTTGATCATGATAGGCAGCTCACAAGATCTAAACATGATAGCACAAGAGGAGAAGACAACCATCTAGCTACTGCTATGGACCCATAGTCCAAGGATGAACTACTCACGCATCAATCCGGAGGCGGGCATGATGATGTAGAGTCCTCCGGTGATGATTCCCCTCTCCGGCAGGGTGCCGGAGGCGATCTCCTGAATCCCCCGAGATGGGAATGGCGGCGGCGGCGTCACAGTAACTTTTCTCGTATCGTGGCTCCCGGTACTAGGGTTTTCACGACGGAGAGAATAAATAGGCGAAGGGGCAGAGTCGGGGGACGCTCGAGGGGCCCACCCCATAGGGCGGCGCGGCCAGGGGTGGGGCCGCGCCCCCTAGGGTGTGGCCGCCTCGTCGCCCCTCTTCGTCTCCTCTTCGGACTTACGGGAAGGCTCCGTGGAAAATAAGACCGTGAGCTTTTGTTTCATCCAATTCCGAGAATATTTCCTGTGTAGGATTTCTGAAACCAAAAACAACAGAAAACAGGAACTGGCCCTTCGGCATCTTTTTGATAGGTTAGTGCCGGAAAATGCATCAAAATGATATAAAGTGTATATAAAACATGTGAGTATTGTCATATAACTAGCATGGAACATAAGAAATTATAGATACGTTTGAGACGTATCACACACCTAGTGGCACGCGACTAGTATCCCGCTCTGTGTGGCTGCATATTTCTTATGGCCTATCCTCCCTCATTTACACAGGTATATAATATTACACATATATATAACATCAATAATCTGTCAGCAGCATATTCACAAGTATATAATAGCCAAGTGATCAAATCATTAATAACACTACAAAGTCATCGCAAGTGATCAAGTCATTACATTAAGCATAATATATAGATCAAATCATTACATTAAAGCCTAGCAAACTAGTGACCAAGTCATTATATACATTGAGCATAATAGCCAAGTGACCAAATCACTCCTCCGGCTCCGGATCCATGGGTGGGTAATGAACAACGACCCCATTAGAATCTCTTGGGTCGTGGAACTCACCATCAGATGAGGAGGCGCCGTCCCGTTGTTTGCAGTGGAAGAAGGTCTCCTTGTATAAGCCATCCAAGTAAAAATATAACTTAGTCCCTGGCTCCATCCCGTAGTGTTCTATCATCTCCTTTCAACTACGCCCATAAAAATAGGTTCGGTTCGCCTCATTGGTGACTTCAACAACAAAGATCGTGTCTGTTGTGGGTAGTGTGTTCTTCTGGATGACGACTTCAAACGTTTCTAAATGGTTAATGTTTCTATGTATATGGTCCATGAAGTCACGTCTTGCGCTACATGGGATACTCCAAACACAATTACTGAAGAAACAACATATAAATCAAAGATACAAGTCAATGCAACTATATATATGAACAAAATAACTAATTAGACTACAACATACCGACATAGTTTTATAATTCTCTTTGAAAAGTATATAATTTTTTTATACTTGCACCTATATTGTCCACGGTCTGCGCACCGCTGCCAATAAGCCATTTGCTGCATATATAACCGTTGGGTTATGTTAACAATTATATCATACTATAGCATACAAATATATTGGACACAAAAATGAACTTCAAATAAGGCCACATATTTATATTGGACCCAGAAACCACAGGGATGGGGTCAACGAGCCTTGGAGTGGCTCGCTGACACCACCCCAAGATCACGGTTAAAAAAACCTAACCATTGGCCATATGACACATATTAGGGATTTAAAATGAACTTCAAATAAGGCCTCATATTTATATTGGACCCAGAAACCACAGGGATGGGCTTAGCGAGCCAAGTAAGATGCACAAGATTTGTATTTTATGCATATGATAAGGCTCGCTGACATCACCCCATGACTGCCAAAGAAAAACTAATCATCGACCATATGAAAACATATTAGGGATTTGAAATAAACTTCAAATAAGGCCTCATATTTATCAAACACCGCAGAAATGGGGTGAGCGAACCAAGTACGATATGCACAAGAATTGCATTTTATTTGTGCATATGACAAAGTTCACTCACACCACCCTGTGATTACTACCGAAATTATTTAATCATCTGCCATTACAAATATAGCACACAAAATCTACATATAGGTGGCATAAAAATAATTCAAATAAATCTATATTAGCAAACAAATCTACATAGCTTAAATATAGATCCATATAATTAAGTAGCAAACAATTCTATATATGTTGCAAACAAATCTACATAGCTCAAGTATAATCTATATAATTAAGTAGCAAGCAACGTATGGCAGTTGGGGAAGGCGGCGGCGCGGGCGGGGAAGGCGGTGGCGCGGGCGGGCCAGATGGCGCGCGGCGGCGGCTACGGCGGCGACGCGTCAGTTAGTGTTGGTTTGGGGATTTTGGACAGATTGAGGGAAAAAAGAGAGGATGAGGCTATTAATACCATGGTGCGGAGTGAGTAGCCGCGTGCCCAAAGAAGAGGCACGATGTGGATAAGTTAGTAGCCGCGTGCGCTAAAAGGGCACGCTGTGGGTAATTTAGTAGCCGCTTGAGCTTGTAGGGTGTGATGCGGGTATTATTAGCTGTGTGCCGCGCCTAGAGCATGCTGCCAATAAACATTCCCCTACAATTAATCTCCCTTCTGTGATTTGATCCTAAGACGAGCTCCTCGAAGATGTCTTATAAGTGCTAGCTAAAGAGCTATAAGCATAAGACATGTTCGAGAAACTCTGCCATAGAAGATTCCCACGTTCAATAGATGAAAATCTTCGTGTTTTGACTTTTGACAGAGTGTGATGGGTACATGCATACATATAGCATCAAAGTTGGTGCGTTTACACTATGCCTCGTCTTATACAGTGGAACCATTGATGCATCATGCGCACTCACAAAAAAGATGATAATATGTTTGTTAGGTACGGGAAACGGATATCAGTCGCGTGTTCGGTTTGCGCACGCTACCACTAACTGCGTACATGTCGCGTGTGGCTAGATTAGCCCGCTGCTGGAATTTATTGTCATCTGCACAAGTGGTCCTCACTTACTAGTCACGTGCCGGAGTGTGCCACACGCCACCATTACTGACTTACTAGTCGCATGCCCATTTTCGGCCCGCTGCTAAAAATAGCTACCGCGTGCCATGTATGTTGCCCGCTACCATTAGTCGTGCCCCTATAGCCTTTTTCCTACTAGTGTAAGAACCATCTTAGTCAAGCATTCAACTACAAAATTGAAAGAAAAACATGGGTCATCTTGCCTAAGGCTGGTCATAGTGGTAGTATCATAGGTAGTATTATGCATTTTAGGCCCACAAAAATGATGATGTGGCATCTAATTAAGGAGTAGAGATAGGATTAGAGTAACATAGGTGGATACTGTATCATAGCGCATGTTACGAGAAAAGTAAATGGAAGATATTGTACGTAGATTTACATTGAGATTCGACAAAACAATAAATTTAGAAGTTTATAATACTACTCTATAATATCACCCACTATAGAGATAATATCATAGACAAGTATCATATGCATGATACTAGTATATGATACTATGCACTATGACCAGTCTAACTCCCTTAGCACTCTCAAAATAAGGCCCAACCACATCATTTAATTTTACTGGTATAGTACTATTACTCCCTCCATACCGATTTATTAGGCTTATAATGAGATGCATCGTAACCAAGGTAGAAACTGATTGGGAGAGAAAAGAAAAGAGCCACCGGACTGTAATTCTCTTGTAATCTGTAGCTTTTTATTAGGGGATAGGGGAAGCCAACGATTAAGGCTAGGCCCGCTTTGCAGCCACTTACTATTAGTTGCATGCATGCAGATCAAAACTAATTTCTAGGGAGCGAGAGCGATTTATGGAGAATAGGGCCACGGTAGGCACCAATTACATCTAATTATTGTTGATACGAGCCTAATTCTCTGGTATCTTTTTAATTTTTCCAATAAACCGGCATAGAGGGAGTATTAAGAATCTCATGCAACAAAACTTATACCAATGATCAGAAAAGACCCTAATGTTATGACAAGCAAGCAAGAAATCTCACTTCACTTTGTCATCAGTATTTTCAAAATCAAAGTTTCAACACAATTCCCACTTTCTTGTTCACGTGAGTATGGTGCATGATCTCATGTAAAGCAAAAATTCCATCAAAGATGTTCCTTCCCTTAATAAGAGCATCTCCACCGCCCCCGAGCCCCGATAGCATTTTGGGGGCTGGCAGCGAAAATAGGCTCGCACCGATGTGCCCCAAACGGCGCCGGCCAATTTTCGATCCCAATAGAATCACCGGCAACCCCGTGCCGTCCCCATCGCCAAGGGCGCGAATCGAGCGCGCCGGCACCTCGCGGCACGTCTGAAAACGAGCGTGGGCTCCGCCTGGCAGCCAGACACACCGATTTCCCACCTCCTACACACGCCCGAGCCGACTCCCACTCCTCTAGATCGCTACCTTCGCCGTCGCCGTCGCCGCCGCGCCTACTGCTTGCAATAGACACCGCCGTCTATCGACACGGCCACCACCCCCTCGACCGGCGGCCGCTGTTTCGCCAGGAACAGAGCTCGCCGCCACCGCGATAGTATGGCCCCGACCGCAAGGTGTTCGTCTGATTGCCGCGATGGACAACGACGACGAGATGATGGTGCAGCTATTCACGGAGGAACAGAACGCTCAGGCTTTTCGGCGGCAACAGCAGCAGCTGATTCTGACGAACATGCTGCGCGTTCGCCAGCCTTTCTTCGTCGTGCCTCGGCGCGGCGGCTCAAAGCCAGGCAAGAGGAGGAACATCAACCGGCATCGTCAAGCCGGCGCAATGCTGCTTGACGCCGACTACTTCAACGATGACGCGACTCATTCGCCGAAGGAATTTGGCGCCGGTTTAGGATGAACAAGGAGCTGTTCTTGAAGATTGTCCATGGCGTCAGGGAGTACGACAAGTACTTCATGGCCAAGCAAGATTGCACAGGTTTGTGGGGCTTCACCTCAATTCAGAAGTGCACTGCTGCAATGCGCTGTCTTGCATACGGAGCTCCTCCAGATACATCCAATGACTACCTACGGATGGCAGAGTCGACACGTACAGAGACTCTCTACAGGTTATGCTGAGCCGTCATAGCGGTGTTTGATAAATACTATTTGAGAGCACCAAGACAAGATGATACAACTCGGATCCTGCAAAAGAATGCAGCAAGAGGGTTTCCTGGGATGCTCGGAAGCATTGACTGTATGCATTGGGGCTAGAAGAACTACCCTTTTGCTTGACAGGGGATCTACAAGGGGCATACTTGTGAGTGCAGTATCATTCTTAAGGCGGTGGCAGACCATGAGCTTTGGATTTGGCATGCATTTTTCGGCATGGCAGGAACAAACAATGAAATCAACGTGCTGCAGCGCTCTCCGGTGTTTGCCAGGCTAGCTGAGGGACAAGCTCATGCCGTGAACTTTGAGGTAAACGGCCATGCATACAACAATGGGTACTATCTAGCTGATGGTATCTATCCGACGTATGCTACATTTGTGAAGACAATTCCCTCTCCATCAAACGAGATGGAAGCCTATTTTGCAACATGCCAGGAAGCAGCATGCAAGGATGTTGAGCGTGCTTTTGGGGTGCTTGAGCAGTGTTTCGCCATTGTCAGGTACCTTTCTCTCACTTGGTCTGAGGCTCAGATGTGAGAGGTGATGAACGCCTGTGTGATTATCCACAACATGACCATTGAGAGCGAGCGCGGCGCACCTGTGCAGGATGATCATCCATTTGATTATCAAGGGCCACTAGCTGAGGTAGAGCATGTACCCCAAGAATTTGCTGCTTTTCTTCGTATGCACAATGAAATTCGAGATGCAAGTGTCCATGCACAGCTGAAGGCGGATCTAGCTGCGCATTTGTGGGCGAGGAGAGGAGCCGCCAACAATGCATGATTTTATTTCTATTTGTTTGCTTGTATGAATAATTTAAGTACTATTTGTTTGTTAGGTTGTATGAATAATTTAAGTAATACTTGTATGATTGTTTGTATGAATAATTTAAGTACTATTTGTTTGATTGATTGTATGAATAATTTAATTATATTTGTGTGATTGTATGAATAAAATGTGATTGATATGTTGTTTCAAAATATTGTTAAAAAAATTGGGGGCCGCTGTTTGGAGGCGCCGGTATGTGATGTCTACGGGTGCTTCTATTCTTGTAGACAGTGTTGGGCCATGCCAGAGCGACGGTTTGTAGAACCGCCAGCAGAGTTGCTCTTAAGTGGGTCACCTAAGATGTTTGATCGAATCTCCGTGAGGATATGAGGTGCATGAGATATGCATGCTCATGCATACATACATACATACATATAGTATAGATAGTATATATATGTCCACATACACACGTATATAGGTGCACTAGTTCTGCGAAGAGATAGTGAGAATAACTAGTGGTCTCGAATCCGTATGAGCGAACTTCGCTAACTTATCGCATGCGAAGTGCTTTGCCCGTGAGTCAATCAAATAAGCGTAGTAACGCACGTCCGCGCTAACGCAGTACACGCTAAACAAGCGCGATAGCGATACTTTAGGAACAAGGCCTACGGAATAGACTTTCACTAGTGGACACTCTCAACTTTGATCACATACCGCACTCAGATAACTCGCATACTCTACACCTCTTGCTGGCTGATGAACACATTCGCGTAGCGATTACACGAACCCTCAATGCTCGGAGTTAACAAGCTCCACAATTCCATGCTCTCACTCGCTCGATTCCTATCGGAGAACTTCGTCGACGGCGGCTCCTCATCTCTGTGCTCTCCTCCAGACGTTTCACCGACGAATTTGTTCTCCACGGCTGCACCGCGGATCGTCAATATTCTGCGGCACGGTTATTCCATGCTAGCTCTACGCTGCTCTTATCTTCTTTTTATCCTCAGCTGCAGATTTGTTTTCTGATGGCTGTCACACAGGTCCGCCGTCCTTCTTCGTTAAATCTTCTACGTTCATGGCTCCGCCCTTACTCCTCCGGGTGTTTGTTCTCTACGGTAATGGTTTTGGGTATGTCTCCTCCATGGTTTGTTGATTGATAGGTTCGCATGATCCTAATACACGATTTCTTCACGGATCTATGTTCTTGCTTAGTTCATTTTTTGCGCATGCTCCTGTAGTTATTTTTTTCTCACTTGATGCAGTGATGACGCGGTGGCCTTCATGCTTACACTTGATGTAGCAACATAATCCAGATTTTTTTTTGGCATCTGTTTTGTTTTTTCATACGCTCTAGTGAATGTTTTTGTTTGTTATAACTAATGAACTTCTTTAATTTTATGATGTGAACTACCGATATGCATGAACTTTTCTCAATTTCTGTTTGATTTTCATGATACGGATAAGTTGGGGCCTCTGTTTTTCATGTAAATCTACTTTTGAGCATGTATGTATTTCTGTGTTAGTAAACTGTGAACTTCTCATTTTAATGTACAAAACAGATTCGGGAGGTAGCATGGAATAAAAGTAATTACCTAGGGAAGGTGGGGGGGGGGTTGGGGGGGACCCCCCCCCCCATACTAGGAAATGAATAAAAGGAATTTAACAAATGTTTAAAACAGAGTAAAATACCTTTTTTAAAAAAGAGTGAACTCCTTGCGTTTTCGAAGTGCACTTCGTATTGTGGTGGGGAACTCCCATCCTCCATATTTTAGGAAATCAATAAATGGTTTTAAAACATAGTCAAATACTTTTTTTTAAGTTGAGTGAACTCTATTGTTTTTCATGTAAATCTACATTGAGCATGTATGTATTTCTCTGTTAGTAAGCTGTGAACTTCTCATTAATGTACAAAACCGAGTCGGGGGCTAGCATGGAATAAAATTAATTAGTTAGGGAGGGAGGGGGGGTTGGGGGGGGGGACCCCCCCATACTCGGAAATGAATAAAAGGAATTTAACAAATGTTAAAAACAGAGTAAAATACCTTTTTTAAAATGAGTGAACTCCTTGCGGTTTCAGAAGTGCACTTCGTATTGTTTGTGGGGAACTCCCATCTGCCATTTTTAGGAAATCAATAAATGGTTTTAAAACATAGTCAAATACTTTTTTTTCAAGTGAGTGAACTCCGATTGTTTTATTAAGTGCACTTCGTAATGGTTGTGTGGTCGGTGCGTTTTGACCCCCCACCATATAATTTTTCCTTTTTTCACATAAAGTGAATCGCGATCGCGAGTTTCATGTGAACTTCCTGTCGTTTCTATCTGACTGACATAGGTAACGTTTAGTGTTTTTTTATTATTGTTGCCTCTTTTTTTTTATTGCAGTTATTTCTTGCAGTTATTTCCCAACCCCCTTTTTACTCCGCTTGTCTGTGCCTTCGTCTTCTCTCTCCCCACTTCCCACTCGCAGACGGACCATCCTAAACTGCTCCATCCTCTCCGCAATGGCGGCGGCGCTCTAGGTAACTGCTGCCCCCCGCATGGTTTTCCTCTCCCGCGGCCCTTGTTCTTATTCCTTTTTTCTACTCGAAACCCACCATTTCCCCTTTGTTCTAAACCCTAGGTCCGCCGCAGTTACCTCGTCCTCGCCGTCTTCGGTGTTTGCCGGCGATATTTCCCCGTTCGGCCGGCGGTTGGAACTCCGGCCGCTCCTCGATTCGTCTCGCGGTGGTTCTACTTCGTCCCGGACGGGCTGCTCGTCTTCAAATTTTGGGTTGGGAGTCCGTCCCTCTTTTCTATTTTTACGGTGATGGATAAGGATTCTCCGACCGGTGGTGGAGGTTTGTTTTCGGTTTTGTAAATTCATGTTTTTTTGCGTTGTCAACAATGAAATAAACATATTATTTGTAATGTTTGTCTGTTCTGTCCTATGATTTGACCACTTTTTTATTGTGTGCTAGGGTTTGCTTCTGTAGGCTTTGATCTGTGTTATAATTCCCTGTGGTCACCATTTATTTGTTGTGTCTATTTATGTGTTTTCTATATAGGACATGTTATGAATTACTTGTCATTTAAATGAACTCACTATATTAATTATGTTCATTCTCTGTATTTATAATCTTTCTTTTCATGTATAGGCTGTTTTTTTAAGTGAATCATGAAATTAACATTTTCTTTGTACATAGGAAGTATAAGTCTTAACATTTGTTCTTTTTTTTTATGTGTTTGATAGTGAACCTTTTTGTTTTTTTTTTGTTATTTAGGCAAGGTTTTTGATCATGTTGATGATTGTGGTGATGCTTGTGTTTTTACGGGTTGGGGAATCTACCTTCTAATGTGACAGATGATGCTGATGATTCGGGTTAGCAACATACATATGTGAACCTCACAAACATTTTCTAGTGAACTTCCTTTTTACGCAATGCATACAATCTTTTTTTGTTTACATGTCCTTTTTTGTGTTTTTGTTTTGTGTTTATGCGGTGACCGGACTATAAGAGAATCTCTGGAGTTGCTTGAACCAGGATTTTGCTTGCATATTCTTCGACGGTGTACCGCGGTTCTTAGATATCCCTGTTTTTGATAGGACTCCTGTTGTGGAGAAGGGTAACATGGGCAGCCCTGTCTTTGATTATACTCCTCTTCGGCAAGTTCTTGAATGCGAAACGAGTTGAAGCTACACCTGTGATGGAAGAAACCCAATCTCAATCTGTGGTTGGTACTCAAATAGTTACTCGGGATTATATGGTTGAAGAACGGCTTGCGAAGGAAAAGGAGAGACAAGGTTTGCTAAATTTGCTCGGCACCGAGGAGAAATTGACTACATATTACCGGAAATACCTGCGAAAGCAAAGTACGCTAAGGGTAATGCCGTTGTCCTTGATGTTCCACGTGACGGCGAGGGTGCTGAAAGCACACGTGATGAATGTCTTCTTGAAACTATTCCTCCTAAAGTGAGGAAAGAAAGGGGTGTTTGCGGGAAGTTTAAAGAGAATTCACCTTTGGCGAAAGCTGCTGCTAGCTGCTGCTCTGCCCGAGCCGAAATCTGTGCAGCGAGACATACTCCCCGACTACCACTCAAGATGATGTTGCTTGCTTGACAAGGTTATTTTTTTTATGTTCTTTTTTGTTTATTACTGTTAAATACCTTTTTTGTCCACTTTTACATAGTTGTACCATTGTGAACTTCTCTTTTTGTTATTTTTTTAAATCTGCTTGCTCTTGTGCGAGGTACAAATCTGTGCGGCGCAGCCTCGCGTTCTTACTCTTGTTCAGTCCATGGTTGCTTCTAAACGAGTTTCATCTCCTGGGAAATCACGTCTTGGTCACCGTAAACGTAAGATTGATGTCGATGAGACATATGTCCCAGATTCCACTGAAGATGGTGTTGCTGCTGGCAAGGTTATTTTGTTTGTTCATTTTTACATAATTGTACCACTGTGAACTTCTTTGTTTATTGAATCTGAACTGTTCCCTTTCTATGCATCTCATTTTATGTAGTGCAATGCTAAGAAGAGTCGTACAGATGTGGTTAGCGATGAATCAGACTTTGAAGCTCCTGCCAAGGTTAGTGTAGTATGAACTTTTGTGTTCATGTTGGTGTGAACTTCCTTTTCTCATTAATTTTTTTTGTGGTTTCTATACCAGGTCAAGAAAGTTGGTAGGAAGCCAGGCCCTTCTAAACTTGTTGTTTCGGAAGGTGATTCGAAGAAAGTTTTGAAAAGGCCGACAAATAAAACCATGGCTAGGAAGAGGAAGGCAGTTGAAGATCTTGATGGTGAGAAGACGCGTTTTCAGCAAACTTTTCGCTGTTCTCTCGGTGAAGTGCGTTCGAGTCTGCGGCAATGTTAAAAGATCATCACGGATTGAAGGTTGAGCAAGCTGGTTTTGGGCTGTGTTTTTCGGTGGGTCCTGGAGGGTAACATATCACGTGTTCTCATGTGTTATTTGATGAAGACTATTGACACTTCTACCATGAAGTTGGCTTGTGGATACGGCGAGTTCTAGAGGTTAATACGAGGCGGTGTTCATCGGGTGTTTGGTTTTCCTATAGGAGGTGATACTCCTATCTTGCTGCGAGAATACTGGACATGACGAGTCATTGGCTCTTTTGAAACAAGAGTTTGGGTTCGAAAGCAATGCTAGTATTGAGCCTAAAGATCTGCGTAAATTGTTGTACGATCTTGTTGAAGACCCCGAGAAGGAAGATTTGGTTGTTAAGGTCTTCTTTGCCATTCTTTTTAGCAAGCTCATATGTCCTGGTTCAGCTACCCGTGTCGGTAGGGAAGGCTGCAATGCTTGTGAACATGGATTATGATAAGATGGCAAAGATGGATTATTGCCGACTTGTTGTTGATGAGTTGAAACGAGCTGCTACTAAATATCAAGACCACGATATCCCTCGGTACAGGTTAGAAGGGTGTCTTTGTTATCCCCAACTGTTATGTATCTTGACGACATTTTCTTACCACCACATTCGTCATGCATACTCGAACTCCTCGCGCAAACTTTACGCATGAGAAGCCGCTCAAGGCTATTTACAAAATGGACATTGAAAGGAATGGTGGACCGGAGTTGATGAAGTACAAGTTTGGCGAGAATTGTGGTTAGTTTTTTCAAACTGTAACCCTTTTTTTATGTGGCATCTGATCTTCATACTACATCGCAAGTGAACTTCCTAAGTCTTTTTTTAAAATTTTTTATGTTGCATCTCAATATTTTTTTTTGTATCCCAAGTGAACTTACCTAGTTTTGTATATATTTTTTTAATTGTTATCTGATCTTCATACTACTTTATGCATCATCTGAACTTCAGTTTTTACGCTAAGTGAACTCCTTTATTACAATGCGGTGGAAAGGCCGCAACCAAATTGCTTATTCATATCGGTATCGTGTGGAAGATCTAATGGTTGATCTCAATGAGGGCACCCATCGCGGCGAGCCTGATGTTGGCATTGCGAATGAACATCTGTCTGGAGGTCATTGCGAGATGCCATTTTCGCAACTTGGCTGATGTCAACACGAAAGACAAGCACTAGTCCGCTTCAACTAGTGATGGGAAGCCTTCTAGCTGGTGTTATTGATGAGATTGGATCACTTGTTGCATAAAGTTGAGTATCTCTCTCGCACGATTCCGACTACGGCTGATCGTGTGAAACAATTTCAAGGTCGGCTTGCTGATGGTACTTTCCCCGAGTTTTGAAGCATTGGATGAACGGGCAAAGCGTGAAACATCGCTCCTTGATAGCTTGAGGGGTGCTTTGTCTTTAATGCGCACGGGTTTTCTTGATTTTGGTATGAATCGGGACTTTTTGTGCAAGCGATATGAGAGCCGTGTAAATGTATCGAGGCAATAATAATGTTGACGATAATGTTACGAAGAATATTTATGCTTACGGTGAAGATGTTGATGCGGGACTTGGTCGGTCAATTGCTTGAAGTTTGAGGTATTTTTTCCTTCTTGAACTTATGTCCATCCATCTTTATGTGAACTTTCTTTTTTTATTTCTTTTTGTGCTTATATATATATGTTAACTTCGTGTTTTTTCATGTGAACTTCCTTTATCTTTTTGTTTTTGCTATTCTCTTATTTTTTACAGGAAGATGCTAGGATTGCTGAGGAAAATGCATCTCAGAATTCTGGAGATGGTGATGACGCACGTGCGAATGATGATTTTGTTCGTCCGCCAACCCCTCAATGTCCTCCAGCTTTTTCTGGTGACCATGTTGGAGATGTAGTTTTTGATAAATCACCTCCTGTAGCTGAGGTATTTTTTCTTTTTTGGATTTTTGCTTTTTTATTTCTTTATAGGTGGGCTTTTTTTTGTTTTGTGTATATGAACTACTCCATTTTCTACATCTGAACTTCTGTTTTTTTGTTGTTGTTGGCAGGTAAATGATAAATGTGTTGAGAAAGGTGGTCTGCCTGATGACAGTGATGACAATTCATCTATTGATCGTTATTACGTCAAGCATAATTTTGTACGACCGGCAACCCCTGTAACTCCTCCTTTAGATGACAGTGATGGTAATTCCGGTGGTTTCTGTGACAAAGTTGCTGATCATTATTCTGAGGAAGACGTTGTTGGAAAGGGGAATTTATTTCCTGAGAAAGTTGTATATTCTGCTGGCGACAAAGATGCTGAACACCATGCTGAAGAAGGTGCAATTCCCGAAGATCTTGTAACATGTCGGGATGGAAAGGATGCGAAGGATGCTGCCCAACTACCGGCGTTGGTGCGGTTGTTTACGAAACATGTGCTGAGTTTGCTTGATGATGTTGGTGTATTACCGAGTGCTACGGTTTGTAAGTCCGATTTTGCGCATGATCGTGAGGAAGTAGTTATTGCCGCTGCACGGGTAGAAGCGCTTGATACCGAAGCCAATATAGAGCGCAGCAGCGGTGCGATGATGATGACAAGAATCGGTTTCAGGCCGGAGATAGCTATGGATGCGATGCCTCGATTCGATCGAGCGGTCGAGCTCAATCTTTGAAGAATCAACAGATGACTTGAGCGCTTCTATTGAAGAATCTCCGCAAGAGTTAGGCAAGGATATCTGAATGGGGACATACAGTTCTCCTACCCCACACACACCCTCCCCTAATGCTAGCCCGTTTTTTTATTTCTTTTATGTTTTACTCCTCCCATATCTCTTATCTAAAACCTTTTCCTTTTTGTTTTTTTGGTTCTTTTTATGGGGGGGGGGTGGTGTGGGGTGCTTTACGTATATGTATTTTGTTTTTTGCTGGTTTGGCATCATGTTCCATGTAAGACACTTTTTAATGCTATGTAATACGGCATGAGTTCATGTCGTAGCTTTCATTTCTGCATGTATATGACTGACCGGGGGGTGCGATATCTTTGTGTGTGTATATTTTTTGGTGGTACCCTTCATCGATCAACTGCTGGGTTTTACGGACATCCAAGATTACGCACCACGTTTTTTGTATATGTGAACTTACGTAATATCATCATATGAACTTCCTTGTTGTTCTTACATTTTCTCTGTCCTCTCTTATTTTTTGCGGACTCTAGTTTATGTTCGACGCCTCCTTCGTACTGCCCAACCTATGATGATTAAAATCAAAGAAGTATACGAAAGCGTTTGCAAGTTGAGGAAACATCCCATAAGAAGGTTCTATCTGTTTTTTTAGGTTTTTGGCTTTTTATTTTTTGTTTTGTTTTGTTTTTTTTTTAATTTTTGTTTTTTGTCCTCTTTTCTTTGTGTTTTTTTTGCAGTAAGAAGACCCTTTTCAGGAATGATCATTGTGATTGCACGGTCGGACAAATTGCTGAAGCTTTTAAACCCAACGGTTTTCTTTGTTCTCTAACTGTATCTGTTGGAACATACTTGCTTAGTCGAAGTACCAGAATTCGATAAAATGGTGGTGCCTTACAATTGTTACGTAAGTTATTTTTGTAGTTATTTTTCCATTCTTTTTTATCATTTTTTTTGTTAATGTAGGTGCTTATTTTTTTCCTACTTTTCTGTTTTTTTACCTTTTGTTTTCATTGTTATTTTTGCGGAGGCAGATTTTTGAAAGAAATCTGGATTCTCGGCTTGTTCGTAATATTTTCAGCGTTGATGCTCCGGAACGTTTGGATCACAAGAAAGTGGTAATAAATGTTGTCTTTTTTCTTCTTCTTATACATATGAACTTCACTATGTATGGCATGTGGACTTCCTACTTTTTTCTCCCCTGTTCTACATGTTACTAAAATAGTGTACTTTTTTATACTTCTAACATGTCCTTTTTTATTTTATCATCTCAATGGCAGATTCTTTTTGCTACCTTTGATCCTCCTGATCCATCTGCACCACAAGCTCCTGGTCACTTTTGTGTTGTTGCTTTGAACCTTGAGAAAGAGCGTTTTGAATTGCTTGATTCGTTACGCGATATTAATGATCCGGATGGTAAGAAGGTTTGTTACATACAATGGCATACGGTATCAAGAAGTTATGGATGTTAGCAGGGAATTCAAAGGGTGATCATTTTCATCCAAAATCCATCGACCACTTCAAGCTTCACTATGTTAATTCTCCAAGACAGGCAACTGCGTAAGCGTTTTTCCCCTTTTTTCCTGTGTTTTTGCCTTTTTTATTCTGTATACATTGACTTCAGTTTTTTTTTGACTAATACAATTTGTTTTGTTTTTGTTTTTTGCAGCCATGATTGCGGGTTCTTCATGTTTCAGATCCTCCAGTCTTACGATGGCGAAAGCATGTGCTTGTTCAGTCAAAAAGACATTCTAAACATCAGGATGACCATGTTATATAGGCTAGGTGACGGTGGAGACTTCAATATCGATTTGAAAGATGTGTTAGGTGTTGATCCTGGTATGATTTTTACGTTTTCGCAAAATATATCGGTGGCTATGCTCTATAACACATGTTTTTTGGATCTGCACTGTTTTGGTAATTTTTGTTTTTTGATACACAAGTGAACTTCCTGGTTTTGTATACTTTTCATGCAGGTCCATCTCTTGGTATCGAGGAAGACAATTTCTCACTTTTTGAGACTCAGTCATTCACACCAGAAGTTCAGATTATTCCTGAAGAGAATTTTGATAGTCTTGTAAGCAAGACAAAGAAGATTATCCGGAGGCTGCATTCCAACACCGAGAAAATCTTCTAGCAAAAAGGTTCACGACCTTGCGAGAGAAGGGGAAGGCTGATGTAGTTTTGCTCGACGACGATGATGATTCGATGACTTTGTCACTCAGCTTGGTAAGCGACTTCTTGCGAAGCCCATTACAAAGGATGTTCGGCGTTGTTCTCAGACTAGCGGTGATGATTTTGAAACTCGGAAGCCCGAGCGAGTCTAGTGCTAAAAATGCTGGTTCTTTCGAATAAAAGGCCTACTAAATTGTCCAATAAGTTCGGGGAAGAAGTCCCAAACTTTGTACCATATGTGTTTCCTCATTTATCCAAGGCCAAGCGAGATGATGGAGTTAATTCTAAGCAAGGAGTACATCAAAGCGCATGGAAGGTATGTTTTTCATACTTATTTTATTACTTAGTTTATTTATTTTTTGTGGCATATGAACTTAAAACAATGTGCTAAGTGAACTTCCCTAGTTCTTTATTTGTTTGTTTTCGTTTATGAGAGTTCCATATTTTTATATATGCTAAGTGAACTTCCCTAGTTTTATATAAATTTTTTTTGCCTTTTGTATGTGTGTGCGAGTGTCCCCCTGGTGAAGTTCGGCAATCCTTTTGATGATCCTGTTTTAATTGATGCCAAATACATGTATAAAGCTGTTTGGCAGTTGTGAAATGTTGGAATCCGACATGATGGATCGTATCATCAATTGCTTGGAAGGATGATCCGGGGATGAAATATATTTTTGAATGCGGTTCCCGTGTTTTGATGTCACCTCATACTATCCCTGTAGGTTTTTCAACGAGATAAAAATTTATTTTTCACATATACCTTTTTATGCATATACTTATTTTGTATACTTTCTTTTTTTGGGTTGTGTTTTTCCTTTGTTTTGTGCGGTACTTGCTTGATTTTGCACCATTCAAGCTAAGGGACAGACAATGGTAATCCATTACCGAGACCACCTTTTGATGTGAAGTCTGCTTGCTAACATGTTCAAGCATTATGTTCGGCCTAATGAAAATTTGCTGAAAGCAAAGTTGGTATGCTTTTTAATCTGAACCTCTTCATTTTGCTGTAGTGAACTTCCTTTTTTAGGGCTTACATGCGTGCTTTTTCTAAACAAATTTGGGTTGTTGCTGAACAGATCATCATCCCTCATTTCATGCATGATCATCACTCTGTGTATGTTATGAACAAGTACAGCTGAGTACGTTGGACATCCTTGACGAGTAGGAGGTATACTTGAGTGTGGCACATACTTCAAGGAGTCGGCACCACGAGGATCGTGTTGAGATTGTACGTTATTTTCTTTTCATCATTTCTTCGTTTACTTTTTCACTGCAATCATTTTTACTATTTTTATGTGAACCCATCTGTTAATATAATGTGAACTTCCCTAGCTTTTTTTTATGTGTTTTAAGCTGCTGCAACCATTCAAACTTTTTTGTGTGTCTTGATATGTTAGTACAATATGAACTTCAGAGCTTTTTTATGCGATTCAACTTACGAAACCATTTTTCACTTGTGTGAACTGATTTTGTTAGTACAATATGAACTTCCTAGCTATTTTTTATATAATTTCTTAAGCTGCCTGAAACCATCCATAGTTTGTGTCAAGCTGATATGTCGGTAGCATGTGAACTTCCCGGCTTTTTGTGTTTCTCTTTTGTTTTTTTAAGCTGCTGAAACCATTCACTATTTTTTGTTTTTGTTTTTGCGAGATTAATAGGATGGTGGCCTTGATTAAACATGTGTATGGTGTTGCAGATTTTAACAAATATAATGGTAATATACGAGTGGGAGGTTGTTGTTGACGAGTGTTCATATCCAAAGACTCCGACACAAGGCCCTAATGAGTGTGGCTTCTATGCTTTAAGAATGTGCGCTACATATGGCGGTGATAAGATTGCTGATAATATTAAAAACCAGGATGTAAGTGTAGTCTTGTCTCTTTTTTCTCTATATGGCTCTTTTGTCTCTTTTTTACGGTTTTTCTTATGCTTTTTTTGTTGCATTCCTTATTTGTCTACCGGCGAGCGTGTTGAGGATTGGAAAGCTGAGTACATGTATCAGCTCCTTTTTCATCCCAAGAATGAAATTCTGGTGGGGGAGTGGCCTAGTATGTTGAAAGATCTCATGCTGCTTATTGGTCTAGGTTCGCAGACAACCCAGCAAGCATTGGGATCTGCATGATGATGATATGATTCAGTTTTTCCCAATTAATAGTTGATAGGAAATTCAACATTTTTTTTAGTGAACTGAACTTCTCATTATGTGATTGAATTCAGGATCCAGATTTAATTAGTGAGGATATCTTCTTTCGTTTTTCAAAACAGCAAGCTGTACACAAATGCTGTTGCTGTTTTTGTCATTAATGAACTTCTCTGTCATCACGAGTGCGAACTTCTTTTGTTTTTTACCGAGTTATGTGTGTAATAGTATTCCCATATTCATTCGTTTTTTTCTCAATGCAAGCTGTACTATTATTATCGTACGGTCGGAAATGTTTTTCCCTTAGGAACTTCGTGAACTTAAACTTCTTAATCTTTTTCATTCATAAGCGAACTTCACACTCACTCTGTGTGAACTTCTTCATAAGGAAGCATTTTTATTACATCATCAATACTTGAAACAACCATAATTGTTCTCGGTGTGTCTGATACAAAACATAAGGTTCAATAAAGTAAAATGGTACATAAGTTTATTTTCATAGCAAATTTTTTAGACTCGAGTTGCTAAGACGTGTCACGAAGCATCCGAGTTCTCTTGTTCCGTCGTAGAAGCGAGAACATGCGGATATCTCCATCTTTTATTTCTGCACCCATGACTACATCTGGCCAATTTGTTGTTATCATTGCATGTCCGAGTTGCAACTTTGTTTATCCGCACTCGTGTACCAACCCATGCATTTGTGTTGGAGGTTATTGGAATTGTTGTTGGAACCGTGAGATAATTCTTTAGGTGTTCTTCAGTGTATTCCTTATTGAAAGTCTGCATGAAACACATGAAATTGAATATCATAGCAATGTAACAACTGATCTCACTATGCAAATAGTTTGAAAGTTAACATGAAACATTTTTTGTGTTTCTTCCGTAAGTGAACTTCACATTTTATTTTATCTGAACTTCTGGAAACATGTAAATATCGGAGTACTGTTGCAGTTTTACAAAGTTAGTAAATACATGATTGTTCAGTCAATACAACATATGTAATACAGGTAGTGTATGAAATAAGTTTTGGAAGTTGGCGGTTTAGTATTACCATTTTGCCCCTCGTGAGGTTGTTCGTTGTCTTCCCCATCTTGCATACATAATATGGGATTTGTGGCTTGTAGTCAATTACTTGCCTTTTCAGATGATTCAGATTTGCCTTAGTCGGTTCAACTTCATTTCCGAAGTGGCAGTGCTTGTCAAAGAATTCCATTCCATAAATTGTTGGACCTTCACAAAAATAAGCACATTTTTTAAGTTCCATAAAGTATTTTTGAAATCATTCTATCTTTTATTACCTCTTAACCAGGTCTCTTCATCGCTTTCGCTGTCGCGCGAGGATGATGTACGATGGACCAGCTGACCATTCTGTCACAAGATTCCAACATAAAACATATATTGTACTAACTGGACCGCTGCACTTCTTTAAACTGAACTTCCACTTTTTTAGTCTGCATGTTTTTTGTTATACTTTGTCTACATTTTAAACTCCAACTTTTTTATTCTATATTTTTAAGTTTTCCATCACAGTCTACTAATGCCGGCCGGATACAGGTTGTACATTTTTATACATGTTGTTTCACAAGTGAGCTTCTCGGAAGTTCTTATCTGAACTTCGTTTTTTTGTTCATCAGTGTCTGTATTCCCCCCCTGCGTACCATTTCTTTTATTTGATACTTTTTGATAGATCCATCGTAAGTAAAGCATTTTTTGAAGTAGTCTGTAAGTTATCATTTTGTTAAGTTGTTAGATCTTTGTTTTTTATAATAACCGAGAGTCAAAACCACTTTTAATGAATGATTTCAGAGAGGGAAATGCAGTGCGAATAAATGAGTAGATGGAAGGGGATGGGGTGTGGGTGTGGGTGTGTGAGACGCACCTTCTTTTCGGTATGTAATCCCTTCGCTTCTCTTACCCTTGATTACTTTTGCAGATCTTTGCTAGACTTCTCTTTTCTTTCTCTGTTCTTGTCCTCCCCTTTTTCTTTTCCTTCGATTTCTTCTCCGTTGGATGGAGTGGTGGAGTTGGGTATGGCCGAGGCGTGGTTTTGGTGGGTGGGGGTGCGGTGGGTTGGTGTCGAACGTGGTTTTTATTCAGGTTTTTTACTCTATGCGCCAACGTCCGCACTCGTTATCACGTGAACTTCTCGTTTTGTTTTTATGTTTAAACCTTTTTTTGTCCGTCTTGCATGTGAACTCACCCTGGACTCGGATAAGATTCGTTTGTTTGTTATCCCGTGAGGATTTTTTGTTATCTCGTGTTTCTTTTCTCGGCTGTTTTCTTTTTTGTTTTTTGTTTTGGATATGTATTGTTAGTTTCCTGAATTCGCGGATCACGACGTGTTTGTTACATCTCAATCTATAAATACAGGTCTTTTCTTTTCTCGTTCGGTGCACGTGAATCACCAATCCTTTCTTCTTTTCTTTTTCTTTCTGTCCACCGATTGCATGGCAAAAGCTCCTTTTCCCCACGAGTACACCCTCCCCTGCCATGGCACAACCACTATGAAGGTTTTGTACACGAATGCAGCAGCTAGTGTTGAGGAGTGGATCACCAATGCTGAAGCTTCCCTCGATTATTCGCTAGGAAGATCGTTGGTCTTGATGTTGAGTATGATAGACTCAGTGGTACCTATTTCAATCCGAAGAAAGCTGCTGTGATCCAGCTATGTGTTGGCACTGATGTTCTTGTGTACCACATATGCCATGCTGATGAGAGGAGTGAAAGTTTGTATCAGTTTCTTCATGGCTATAGGTACATTTTTGCTGGGTTTTGCATCGCAGAAGACTGCAACGTTCTCTCACGTTCAAAGTTATATTGTCATAATCTGAAGGATATCCAGGCAATATGGAGAGATCCGGACAACAAGAAGAAACCTCAAGGCCTGAAGGATGTTGCTGGAGCTATTATAGATCCAATCTATCTTGAGATGAAGGATGGTTTTGGAAGGAGAGAGCACAGGATGTGGGTTGATCCGCCGCCTCTACCGCCAAAGCATTTGGAATATGCTGCACGGGATGCATATGCAACGTACGAGGTTTTTCGAAGGCTCGATGTGTTTGAGAGGGGCTTCTTCGCCTTATTCAAACACCCTGAGAAGAAGCGTGGCAGGGATTGGTGAAGAATTTAGTTTTGTAGGGACATTTTTCTTTTTTTTTCCTATGATCAGATTGTAATCGTTTATTTTCCCCTACATTGTTTTTTAGGTTTTATGTTTAAGAGAACTCCTTGTTTGGTTAGATCTGAACTTCGCACTCATTTTTTTTTACTTTATGTTTCCATTCACATTTATTCATTTTATAATACAATGAAGATGTCCCTATTTTTTACTTGTTTTTGCAATCCTATCTGTTTCCGTTCATTTTTTTAATAATTCAGTACTTTCACACTCATATTCGAGTCTGAATTTTTACTAGTTTTTTGTTTTAATCTATTTTACAACGCAAATAGTATGTGAGGACTTCGCAGCTGTTGATATCTGTGTAGGATAACGTTGCATAGAAAACAAAAATTTTCCTACCGCGAACACGCAATCCAAGCCAAGATGCAATCTAGAAGACGGTAGCAACGAGGGGGTATCGAGTCTCACCCTTGAAGAGATTCCAAAGCCTACAAGATGAGGCTCTTGTTGCTGCGGTAGACGTTCACTTGCCGCTTGCAAAAGAGCGTAGAAGATCTTGATCACGATCGGTTCCGGCGCCACGAATGGGCAGCACCTCCGTAC
Source organism: Lolium rigidum (assembly GCF_022539505.1). NCBI lineage: Eukaryota > Viridiplantae > Streptophyta > Magnoliopsida > Poales > Poaceae > Lolium > Lolium rigidum. The sequence continues at coordinate 341,975,385 of NC_061513.1, read as the reverse complement.
TCGGTCACACGTTCGGTTGTTGATGAAGACGACGTCCACCTCCCCGTTCCAGCGGGCAGCGGAAGTAGTAGCTCCTCTTGAATCCGACAGGCACGACGGCGTGGTGTCGGTGGCGGTGGAGGATCCCAGCGGAGCTTCGCTAAGCGTGTGGGGAAGAAGGAGGAGTGGGGCGGCTAGGGTTTGGGGAGAGGGGGTGGCCGGCCTCCAAGGGGTGCGGCCAAGGTGGTGGCTTTGGTGTGGCCGGCCCCCTCCCCTATGCCCCTCATTATATAGGTGGAACCCAAGTGTTGGTGTCCAAGTCTTCGAATAAGACCCGAAACCAAAACCTTCCATAGGAGGGGGCAATCCTAGCCCAACTAGGACTCCCACCCAAAGGTGGGATTCCCACCTCCCATGTGGGGGTGGCCGGCCCCTATGGTGGAGTCCACTTGGGACTCCACCCCATCTAGGGCTGGCCGGCCATGGAGGTGGAGTCCCTTGTGGACTCCACCTTCCTTGGTGGTTTCTTCCGGACTTTTCTAGAACCTTCTAGAACCTTCCATAGAACCTTCCGCGACATTTTATTTCACATAAAATGACATCCTATATATGAATCTTATTCTCCGGACCATTCGGAACTCCTCATGATGTCCGGGATCTCATCCGGGACTCCGAACAAATATTCGAACTCCATTCCATAATTCAAGTACTACCATTTCAACATCCAACTTTAAGTGTGTCACCCTACGGTTCGAGAACTATGCGGACATGGTTGAGTACTCACTCCGACCAATAACCAATAGCGGGATCCGGAGATCCATAATGGCTCCCACATATTCAACGATGACTTTAGTGATCGAATGAACCATTCACATACATTACCAATTCCCTTTGTCTCACGATATTTTACTTGTCCAAGGTTTGATCTTCGGTATCACTCTATACCTTGTTCAACCTCGTCTCCTGACAAGTACTCTTTACTCGTACCGTGGTATGTGGTCTCTTATGAACTTATTCATATGCTTGCAAGACATTAGACGACATTCCACCGAGAGGGCCCAGAGTATATCTATCCGTCATCGGGATGGACAAATCCCACTCGTTGATCCATATGCCTCAACTCATACTTTCCGGATACTTAATCCCACCTTTATAGCCACCCATTTACGCGAGTGGTGTTTGGTGTAATCAAAGTACCTTTCCGGTATAAGTGATTTATATGATCTCATGGTCATAAGGACTAGGTAACTATGTATCGAAAGCTTATAGCAAATAACTAAATGACGAGATCTTATGCTACGCTTAATTGGGTGTGTCCATTACATCATTCATACAATGATATAACCTTGTTATTAATAACATCCAATGTTCATGATTATGAAACTAATCATCCATTAATCAACAAGCTAGTTTAAGAGGCATACTAGGGACTTCTTGTTTGTCTACATATCACACATGTACTAATGTTTCGGTTAATACAATTCTAGCATGATATATAAACATTTATCATAAACATAGAGATATAAATAATAACTACTTTTATTATTGCCTCTAGGGCATATCTCCTTCAGTCTCCCACTTGCACTAGAGTCAATAATCTAGATTACATTGTAATATACCTAACACCCATGGCATTACGGTGTTGGTCATGCTTTGCCCTAGGGAGAGCTTTAGTCAACGGATCTGCTACATTCGGATCGGTGTGTACTTTGCAAATCTTTACTTCTCCATCTTCGATGTACTCGCGAATCGAGTGGTAACGCAGCTTGATATGCTTCGACCTCTTGTGTGACCTTGGCTCTTGTGCATTGGCGATGGCACCCATGTTATCACAGTAAATGATTAATGGGTCCAATGCACTAGGAACCACACCGAGCTCTACAATGAACCTCTTCATCCATACCGCTTCGATGAAGCCTCGAAGCCGCTATGTACTCGGATTCCGTTGAAGACTTCGCCACCGTGCACTCGCTTCGAGCTTGCCCCGCTTACTGCAGCACCATTCAATATAAACACGTACCCAGATTGTGACTTAGAGTCATCAGGATCAGTGTTCCAACTTGCATCGGTGTAACTTGTTACAACGAGCTCTTGGTCACCTCCATAACAAAGAAACATATCCTTAGTTCTTTTCAAGTACTTCGAGATATTCTTGACCGCTGTCCAGTGTTCCATTCCTGGATCACTTTGATATCTCGCTAGTCAAACTAACGACATGCGCTATATCCGGTCTTGTACATAGCATGGCATACATAATAGAGCCTCATCGCCGAAGCATAGGGGATTTGATTCATCCTTTCTCTTTCTTCCGCCGTAGCCGGTCCTTGAGTCTTACTCAAGACCTTGCATGGTAACATAGGTAAAAACCCTTTTTTACTTTCGTCCATTCTAAACTTCTTTAGAATCTTGTCCAGGTATGTACTCTGTGATAGCCCTATTAGGCGTCTTGATCTATCTCTATAAATCTTGATGCCTAATATATATGATGCTTCACCAAGGTCTTTCATTGAAAAACTGTTATTCAAATAACCTTTTACATCGCTTAATAGTTCTATATCATTCCCGATCAATAATATGTCATCTACATATAATATCAGGAATGCTACTGAGCTCCCACTCACTTTCTTGTAAATACAGGCCTCTCCATGACATCGTATAAACCCGAAGTCTTTGATCACCTTATCAAAGCGTCGGTTCCAACTTCTCGATGCTTGCTTCGGTCCATAGATTGAACGCTGAAGTTTGCATACTTTGTCGACATTTTTAGGATCAACAAAACCTTTGGGTTGTACCATATACAACTCTTCCTCAATGTCTCCATTAAGGAACGCCGTTTTGACATCCATACGCCAAATCTCATAATCGAAAAATGCAGCTATTGCTAACAAAATCCTCACAGATTTTAGCTTCGCTACGGGTGAGAAAGTCTCATCGTAGTCAATACCTTGAATTTGTCGGAAACCCTTTGCGACAAGTCGAGCTTTATAGACAGTAATATTACCATCGGCATCTGTTTTTCTCTTGAAGATCCATTTATTCTCGACGGCCTTTCGGCTATCGGGTAAGTCTACCAAAGTCCATACTTTGTTATCATACATGGATCCCATTTCGGATTTCATGGCTTCTTGCCATTTGTTGGAATCCGGGCTCATCATCGCTTCTTCATACGTCGCAGGGTCCTCATCATTGTTATCCACAATCATGACATTTAGACAAGGATCAAACCAATCAGGAGTGGCACGTTCCCTTGTCGATCCGCGAGGTTCGATAGTTTCCTCGTTCGAAGTTTCATGATCATTATCATTAGCTTCCTCTCGTTGCCGGTGTAGGCGGTACGGGTACATTTTCCGATACTGCGCTACTACGATCAACGAGTATAGATTCATTAATCTCATCGAGTTCTACTTTTCTTCCAAGTCACTTCTTTAGTGAGAAATTCTTTCTCAAGAAAGGTTCCGTTCTTAGCAACAAAGATTTTGCCTTCGGATCTGTGATAGAAAGTGTACCCTATAGTTTCCTTAGGGTATCCTATGAAGATGCATTTCTCCGCTTTGGGTTCTAGCTTGTCCGGTTGTAACCTTTTTACATAGGCTTCGCAACCCCAAACTTTAAGGAATGACAGCTTAGGTTTCTTATTAAACCATAATTCATACGGTGTCGTTTCTACGGATTTTGATGCTGCTCTATTTAAAGTGAATGCGGCTGTCTCTAATGCATAACTCCAAAATGATAACGGCAAATCAGTAAGAGACATCATAGAACGAACCATATCTAAGAGAGTTCGATTACGACGTTCGGACACACCGTTTCGTTGTGGTGTTCCCGGCGGTGTCAATTGTGAAAGTATTCCGCATTTCTTTAAATGCATGCCAAACTCATAACTTAGATATTCACCTCCACGATCAGATCGTAGAAATTTAATCTTCTTGTTACGTTGATTTTCTACTTCACTTTGGAATTCCTTAAACTTCTCAAAAGTTTCGGATTTATGTTTCATGAAATAGATATACCCATATCTACTCGGATCATCCGTGAAGGTTAGAACATAACGATAACCACCGCGCGATGCTACACTCATTGGTCCGCACACATCGGTATGTATGATTTCCAATAAGTCGGTAGCTCGCTCCATCATACCAGAAAATGGAGTCTTAGTCATTTTTCCCATTAGACATGCTTCGCATCTATCAAGTGACTCAAAGTCAAGTGATTCAAGTAATCCATCGGTATGGAGTTTCTTCATGCGTTTCACTCCAATATGACCAAGACGACAGGTGCCACATATAAGTAGAATTATCATTAAGTTTAATTCGCTTAGCATCAATGTTATGTATATGCGTATCACTACTATCGAGATCTAACGAAATAAGCCATTCTTTTGTGGTGCTCGACCATAAAAGATATTATTCATAAAAATAGAACAACCATTATTCTCGCGACTTGAATGAATAACCGTCTTGCATTAAACAAGATCCGGATATAATGTTCATGCTCAACGCAGTACATCATAACAATTATTTAGGCTTAAAACTAATCCCGAAGGTAGATGTAGAGGAAGTGTGCCGATTGCGATCACATTGACCTTGGATCCGTTTCCAACGCGCATCGTCACTTCATCTTTCGGCTAGTTGTCGTTTATTCTTTAGTTCTGTTTCGAGTTACAAATATGAGCAACCGAACCGGTATCAAATACCCAGGTACTAGAACGAGAACTAGTGAGATAAACATCTATAACATGTATATCGGATATACCTTCTTTCTTCTTCTTGACAAGGCCGCTCTTCGGATCCGCCAAATACTTGGAGCAATTACGCTTCCAGGTGTCCCTTCTCCTTGCGGTAATAGCACTCAGCATCGGGCTTAGGGCCGTTCTTAGGTTTCATAGGAGGCGTGGCAGCTTTCTTGCCACCCTTCTTGAATTTTCCCTTAGACTTGCCCTGTTTCTTGAAACTGGTGGTCTTGTTGACCATCAACACTTGGTGCTCTTTCTTGATCTCAATCTCAGCAGCTTTTAGCATGCCAAAGAGTTCGAGTAACTCCTTGTTCATGTTCTGCATATTGTAGTTCATCACAAAGTTCTTATAACTTGGTGGCGGTGATTGAAGGACACGATTAATCCCCGATCTGTTAGGAATCACTATTCCCAAGTCACCGAGTTTCTTCGCATGCCCGGTCATGGCGAGCATGTGCTCACTAATGGAGCTGCCTTCTTCCATCATACAGTCGAAGAAATGTTTCGATGCTTCATAGCATTCCACGGCCGCATGAGTCTCAAAAATAGCTTTCAGCTCATTCATCAACTCATGAGGATCGTGGTGCTCAAAACGTTTTTGAAGATCGGATTCCGGACTGCACGAGGATGGCACATCGAACTTGAGAGTACCGAGTTTTCCGAGTCTCGTAAACAGCTTTTACTTCATCGGTTTCGGTTTGCGCAGGAGGGTCACCTAGCGGTGCATCAAGCACATATTGCAGATTTCCGCCGAGAGAGGAAGATCCTCACATGACGGAACCGGTCGGTGAAGTTGCTACCGTTGCTCTTAAGCTTTTCTTTCTCTAGGAAGCTGGTTAAAATTGATTGAGGACGCCATCTCTACAACATATATTTGCAATAGTTTAGACTAAGTTTATGATAAATTGAGTTCAAATTTTAATTCAACATAATTAAAAATCTAGGTGAACTCCCACTCAAAACAATATCCCTCGCATTGTCTTAGTGATCACACGAACCAAATCCATCGCACCTCAAATCGATCATCACGAGAAAAGGTGTAATTTCAATGGCGAACACTCAAAGTGTTCATCATATCAATCATATGATTCATGCTCTACCTTTCGGTATCACGTGTTCCGAGACCATGTCTGTACATGCTAGGCTCGTCAAGGCCACCTTAGTATCCGCATGTGCAAAAACTGTCTTGCACCCGTTGTAAGTACTTATCGAATCTATCACACCCGATCATCACGAGATGCTTCGAAACGATAAGACTTGATAACGGTGCTACTAAGGATGAACACTTTATTATCTTGAGATTTTAGTGAGGGATCATCTTATAATGCTACCGTCGCGATCTAAGCAAAATAAGATGCATAAAAGGATTAACATCACATGCAGTTCATATGTGATATGATATGGCCCTTTTGTCTTTGCGCCTTTGATCTTTATCTCCAAAGCACGGACATGATCTCCATCATCTTCGGGCATGATCTCCATCATCGTCGGCGAAGCACCAAGGTCAATGGCGCCGTCTTCATGATTGTCCTCCATGTAGCAACTATTACAACTACTTTGAAATACTACTCAACATGAAATTTAAAGACAACCATAAGGCTCCTGCCGGTTGCCACAATACAATAATGATCATCTCATACATATTCATCATCACATTATGGCCATATCACATCACCAAACCATGCAAAAACAAGTTAGACGCTCTCTAATTTGGTTTGCATATTTTACGTGGTTTAGGGTTTTCGATATAGATCTAATCTACCTACGAACATGAACCACAACGTTGATACTAATGTTGTCAATAGAAGAGTAAATTGAATCTTTACTATAGTAGGAGAGACAGGACACCCGCAAAGCCTCTTATGCAATACAAGTTGCATGTCGAACGAGGAACAAGTCTCATGAACGCGGTCATGTAAAGTTAGTCCGAGCCGCTTCATCCCACTATGCCATAAAGATGCAAAGTACTCAACTAAAGATAACAAGAGCATCAACGCCCACAAACCATTGTGTTCTACTCGTGCAACCATCTATGCATAGACCTGGCTCGATACCACCTGTAGGATAACGTTGCATAGAAAACAAAAATTTTCCTACCGCGAACACGCAATCCAAGCCAAGATGCAATCTAGAAGACGGTAGCAACGAGGGGGTATCGAGTCTCACCCTTGAAGAGATTCCAAAGCCTACAAGATGAGGCTCTTGTTGCTGCGGTAGACGTTCACTTGCCGCTTGCAAAAGCGCGTAGAAGATCTTGATCACGATCGGTTCCGGCGCCACGAACGGGCAGCACCTCCGTACTCGGTCACACGTTCGGTTGTTGATGAAGACGACGTCCACCTCCCCGTTCCAGCGGGCAGCGGAAGTAGTAGCTCCTCTTGAATCCGACAGCACGACGGCGTGGTGTCGGTGGCGGTGGAGGATCCCGGCGGAGCTTCGCTAAGCGTGTGGGGAAGAAGGAGGAGTGGGGCGGCTAGGGTTTGGGGAGAGGGGTGGCCGGCCTCCAAGGGGTGCGGCCAAGGTGGTGGCTTTGGTGTGGCCGGCCCCCTCCCCTATGCCCCTCATTATATAGGTGGAACCCAAGTGTTGGTGTCCAAGTCTTCGAATAAGACCCGAAACCAAAACCTTCCATAGGAGGGGGCAATCCTAGCCCAACTAGGACTCCCACCCAAAGGTGGGATTCCCACCTCCCATGTGGGGGTGGCCGGCCCCCTATGGTGGAGTCCACTTGGGACTCCACCCCATCTAGGGCTGGCCGGCCATGGAGGTGGAGTCCCTTGTGGACTCCACCTTCCTTGGTGGTTTCTTCCGGACTTTTCTAGAACCTTCTAGAACCTTCCATAGAACCTTCCGCGACATTTTATTTCACATAAAATGACATCCTATATATGAATCTTATTCTCCGGACCATTCCGGAACTCCTCATGATGTCCGGGATCTCATCCGGGACTCCGAACAAATATTCGAACTCCATTCCATAATTCAAGTACTACCATTTCAACATCCAACTTTAAGTGTGTCACCCTACGGTTCGAGAACTATGCGGACATGGTTGAGTACTCACTCCGACCAATAACCAATAGCGGGATCCGGAGATCCATAATGGCTCCCACATATTCAACGATGACTTTAGTGATCGAATGAACCATTCACATACATTACCAATTCCCTTTGTCTCACGATATTTTACTTGTCCAAGGTTTGATCTTCGGTATCACTCTATACCTTGTTCAACCTCGTCTCTCGACAAGTACTCTTTACTCGTACCGTGGTATGTGGTCTCTTATGAACTTATTCATATGCTTGCAAGACATTAGACGACATTCCACCGAGAGGGCCCGGAGTATATCTATCCGTCATCGGGATGGACAAATCCCATTGTTGATCCATATGCCTCAACTCATACTTTCCGGATACTTAATCCCACCTTTATAGCCACCCATTTACGCAGTGGTGTTTGGTGTAATCAAAGTACCTTTCTGGTATAAGTGATTTATATGATCTCATGGTCATAAGGACTAGGTAACTATGTATCGAAAGCTTATAGCAAATAACTAAATGACGAGATCTTATGCTACGCTTAATTGGGTGTGTCCATTACATCATTCATACAATGATATAACCTTGTTATTAATAACATCCAATGTTCATGATTATGAAACTAATCATCCATTAATCAACAAGCTAGTTTAAGAGGCATACTAGGGACTTCTTGTTTGTCTACATATCACACATGTACTAATGTTTCGGTTAATACAATTCTAGCATGATATATAAACATTTATCATAAACATAGAGATATAAATAATAACTACTTTTATTATTGCCTCTAGGGCATATCTCCTTCAATCTGAACTTCTTTTTTTTGTATGTGTGTTTTTGTTTAATTTTCGTACTACCTTTTTTTCACCCTTCATAAATAGTGAACTTCGTTTGATAATTGGCTGTGAACTTCCTACTGTTAAATATGTTTTTAATCAACATGCACGTGATCAACTGTCCAGCAGTTGAATTATGATATATTTATTCTCACAACATCTTGTAAGTAGTATGTGAGGACTTCACAGCTGTTTGATATCTGAACTTCTTTTTTTTGCATGTGTGTTTTTGTTTAATTTTCGTACTACCTTTTTTTCACCCTTCATAAATAGTGAACTTCGGTGATAATTGGCTGTGAACTTCCTACTGTTAAATATGTTTTAATCAACATGCACGTGGTCAACTGTCCAGCAGTTGAATTATGATATATTTATTCTCACAACATCTTGTGTAGAGGTTTAAAATAAATGATATTTTTTACGACATTTCCTTTTGTTTCAAATTTGTATCGCTGGAAGTAGCACGAACAAATAGTGAACTTCAGCAGTATATTAATGTAATTTTTCGTCAGTAACTAACTACATATCTCTTTTTCAATAAACAAGTGACGTCTCCATAGTTTTTTGAGCAATTCCTATTCTATTTTTCCTTTTTTATGTCTACCTCTTCCTGGTACTCCTTCTTATAGCTGCTGGTGTAGTTTGTGTTTTCTTCTTGTTCTTCTCCTTGCTTCTATCTTCCATTGTGTTGCTATCATTTTCTGTTGACTGCAGGTGTAATAGCTGTTCCTCAAGCTGCCTTCTTGCGCAAGTTCCGGAGTTGTGTCCCCTTATCTTATTGCATGAACTGCAAACTTTCACCCCTTGTGGTTTCACTATCGCACTATCACTTTTTTGTCGTTCAACAATCTGTTGTTGTAGTATCTTTTCCCTGTTGGGGCATGTTGATGCGTAGTGTCCTAGCCTCAGGTTGCACACGCTGCATTTCCTTCGTCCTCCCTTTTTATTTAACTTTTCCAGTTTGTCATCCACATCTGGTGTTTCTTGTGTATCTTCTTGCTCAGCGATATCTTCATCCTCATCTTCTTGCTCATATTCTTCATCATCCGTCTCATCTTCGAAGCATTCACCCTCATCTGTGTCCAGTTTTTCCTCTTCATCATTCTCTGGAATGTCTTTGGCGAGCAAGCAAATTTCTTATGCGCACCTTGATATTTGTCTGAAGATGCTTGTAGGCCCATACACCTTCTTATGTGTTTCCAAGAGTTTTTTAGCCAGCTGCCTTGCCTTGCGGGTTCTTGAATTGTGGCCATTGATTTTATTGCATGTTCCGCATATTCTTGTACCTTTCGGTCTCCCGTATTCATCTAGCTACGGTTCCGGACGGGCAGTGCGGGGGTTTGCATTTTCCATTCCTCCTTGCAGCATCTCGTAGTCTTGCTTCCTTTTGTTATTGCAAGTAGTGGAGGCTGTATATCTGCATATGGATCATTGTCCTCATTCTGAGGAATGTCGTTGTGCTCGCCAGTTTCTCGTGTTGTGTTTTCTTGGTTCGATGACTGCTCATTGTTCTCCATCTCTGCATCCTCATTATTCTCCATCTCTCGCATCCTCATTATTCTCCGGCTCTGCATCCTCATTGTCCAGGTTTGTATTGGCATCTCTCGAAGGCGAGATAATGCTATTTGGAATTTTGCTTCCGAAGTGCATCCTTTGTTTATAATTTTAAGCTCGCTTCATCGTAAAGGATTGTTCGTCCGTATTCAATTGAAGTCCCATCATCTGTTGTTGTCCTGTAGTCTCTGCGGTTGTAATCAGGGTTTGTCATTGCATCTTTGGTGTATCTCTCGGAGTATATACTTGCTTGGTATCTCATCCGGGCGTAGGTGCTCAAAGACGGCTATGACATGGTGGCGGAACAACCCTGTGTGTGCATAAAGTTAACATTAGCTCGGTTAATTTTTTTATTCTTTCGTGTCAACAATTACTTTTTTACACGCATCCGTAGTGTAATACAACCAAAAGCAATTGCTGAAAGAGGCTTTTTTTTACTCGTATGTTCCCACGGTTTACATTCGCATTCATAGCGGCCTTCAACTTCATCTCGCTAGCACTCGAACTCATGTCTTGACCAAGCGAATTCTTTACTCCGATTGTAGTGATGCACAAGGTAAATGTTGGGATTATCCTCGGGAAGTCTTAATGCGGAAAGGTCTGTCTTTGTGATATTGCCGCTCCCGGAAAACCGAGTACAACGCCCGTGTGTACTTATCCATCACACTTGTGCCTCGAAGCCATACCTGGTATCTGTTTTCCTTGTGCCCTGCAATTTTGATTTTTGGTCGGTGGAAAAGTCATTTGCTTTTGAACATGAAACATAAGATAACTTTTATATAGATATATGAACCCCGAACTAATCGGATGTGAACTTCCATAACATGTGCATACTTTTTTATATCGAAAACGAGATGACACTTTTTGTGTACGGAAGAACCACCGACCAAACAGTTGTGAACTTCCATAACATCTGCATAGTCTTTTTTCCTTTTTTTTATGTTCTCATCCTATGTGTTTCCAAATTATTGAAGCATATTTTTTTACATTAACATAAAAAAGGAAATCGATCACTCACCGTTGATGCATTTGCCTCTGCATTCTCTGCTTCATGCCTTGCCTGTATGCAGTTGTTAACTTGCTTAGCAAAAATGTGGAGGTTGTCTCGTTCAGTGACAAAACCCCTTTTCAGCACAAAGTTCATGCTCTCGCTTCTTTGTGTTGAAGTCATGCGTGCACGGAAAACTTCCTTCCGAGTAGGCTGATATCCACAATTTCCTTTCAGCCCATAAGTTAATCATGACATTTATATCATGCAGATTGTACTCTTCAATCAAAGCCTTCCACGCATCTTCAAACTCGGATGGCATTAGGGGATGGTTCAAAATTGCGATCGGCTTATCCTTCAAATCGGGGAATAGTTTATAAAGCTTCTTCGGCGGGTCCTTATGCTTGTTCATTATGTGCCATCTACAGAACTTATGTAGAGTCCGTTTGAAAATTTTAGGTATTGCTTTTTCCATTGCTTGGGCATTGATCCGAACAATTATTAGGAAAAAACACATCGGGTATAATGCAAGCAAACTTCACAAAAACAAAACAAAGGTGAACTTCAGCAAATTAAATATCTTTTATTTTTTCGGGTTGCGGGGGTGTAAACATCTGAACCTGTGTGTTTTTGTTATGAACTACAAGCGAAGGTACAAACGGGAGGATAGATTCTGATTTTCTCCAAACCTGTAAGTATGCGGATTGGTTGTTTACCGCCCATGCATTCAAGGAATCTGCTGAATACCCATTTGAAGGACTCCTCGACTCGTTTCCCATCAACGCAACACCAAAGATTGTTGATTGCAAGTGGTTGTTTACGCCGACAAATACTGCAAGGGGCAAGTGGTGCTTGTTCGACTTGTAAGTAGTATCGAAAGTTATGCAATCTCCAAAATCTGCATATGCTGCCCTTGAGCTAGCATTAGACCGAGAAAACATTTTCCGATCTGTTTTCGTCATCAACCTTGTAGTCATAGAAGAAATTTTCATTCTCCTTCTTCATGTCTTCAAAGAATTTGAACATATTACGCACCTCATTCATGGACTCCTTCCTCGTGTTTTCTGCATTCCTGCAAAAATAAATTTGTTTGTTATTTTTTTATTTTTTTGTTTTGCTTTTTTCTTTTCCCTGTTTTTAATGTAAGTTTTCATTTTATATATAAAGGAGGGGGGAGTACTTACATGTTCAGTATGTCTCTGTTGTGGCAGCCAATCTTATCACGGCCCCCATGCGGCCTTGTAAGCGGGCCCATTATGTTTACATGTTTTATATTGCTGAACTGAAGGTCTTTTACCAACCCCTTCAATGTTGGATCCACCTTTTTGTGAGAACGCATGAAAACTAGCATTGATGGGCTTAACGGCGAGGGTATGGTTGTGCTTGAAGTGTAATGTCCTTGACAATGCATGTACCATCACTCCTCTCTTTCAATCTCATAAAGGCCTTGCACCCTGTTCTTTTGGTCATCTTGTCACGCTGTCGGTCTTCCTCGTTGACACTTTGGCGGTGTGCACCTTCTCGTACACATCTCAAGTAACGCCTGCTCTTGTTGTGCTGTCCTTTCCTTATCCCAAACCCTGTGTGCTTTGCATATGTATTGTAAAATACACATGCGTCTTTGAATGTGCTAAATTCTTGACCAATGGATGGTATCAGGTCCGGATCAAGATCCGCGGCACTGCAAATTGCCACGATTTTGTTATCGCATTTTTTTTGTTTTTATAATACATATGTTATTTGTATGTTAACTTCAGGAAATAGGTCAAGTGAACTTCCTAAAATTTAATAAAAAATAAGAACATGGACTTCTTAAAGTCATCTGAACTTTTTTTCACAGAAAAACTGTTGCACATGAATATCGAGAACATATCAACTATACATTTCATATAACAAACCGAGCATGTGAACTTCCTAAAAATCAGCTGAACTTTTATCATGGATATAGTGTTCACGAACTTTCCAAATCATATCAAGCTTGTTTTTTCTAAAGATATAGCATGTGAACTTTTATCGAGCAATATATAAATTGAAATTACGTGTGTGTATGTTCGCAGCTCTGCGAGGTGTGGCTCTATCATCCGGTACTATGGGGCATGGCGGTGTGACTTTTGGTACATGGCGAGTGGATCTCGAGGCGGCATATGACTTGATTGAGTGCCTCGACGATCTTGGTGTATGTTGTCACTTTGACCATCCCCATAACTGCGTTGCTGTTCAGAAGCATCACTGCTAGAAGACGACTTTTGCCCACTGTCCCTGTTCACATCGTTGCTTCCAGATGTGGTTGTTGTAGATGTACTTGTAGATTGCCGTTTTCGTGGCTGACGGAACGTTGCATTACTAGCAAATATCTCCTCAGTGCACTTTATTGGAGAACGGGGTTTTTTTGGTGGACCTGACCAACACATAATATCCTCATCATCATCTGTTGATGTTGTGGTATCCCGCTTCCTTTTGCTTTGTTATCCATGTCATCTTGTTCTTGGATTTTCTGATTGAAATTCCTTTCAACGGCAGCAGCATTTGTCTTTCTCTTGGGATTGCGGAACACCGGCTGGATAAATGAGCTCGGCTCATCACGAGCATATGGGAGTCATTGGAGGCTTTTTAGGGCCTGACCGAGTGATTATCTCGTCGTCCTTTGCTCGTTCTGATTCTTTGCCGTGCGATAGCGAGAACACTGGTAAGTTTTTTAACATGTGAACTTCTTGAACATTGGGACTAGAACTTTTATACATAAAACTTTGTACGATGTCTTCAAAAAACTAAAACAAGTAAAGTTAACCGCTAAACAATGTAATATGAACTTCCGGCATACATGCACCGCATACTTTATTTTTTCATTTTCTTGTTTTTATTTTTTATAAGCTGAAGTGAACTCCAGGAAAGCTGTTTTTAAGAACTTCTCGGTAAAAGACATAAGTTTTCTTTTTCCTACAATAGACTCGCGAGGAGAATATGTGAACTTCCGGTCTAAATTTGGCTTTTGTTTATACTTGATGGACAGAAAAAGCAGTTAAATAGTTATGTGAACTTCCAATATAAATTCATATGAACCTTTTAAGGAGAATCTAAATTGATCGTTTTGTAAATGAGTTATGTGAACTTCCATTATGAATCATTATGAACTTTTTTTTTGGTTTTGCAGTGAGCACAAAGCAGTATATGAGTTATGTGAACTTCTGGTTTTTTTTTGTACCTTATCTGGCTCCAGTGCTAGCGTGTTGAAGGAGCTTGGTCGGATTGATGTTGAAGCATGTCCCGATGATCTGCCTCTAATTGGAGCCATTAACTGCTGTAGGGAATCTGGATCTCGTCGGGCTATAGACGAATTGCGGCGAGTAACGAGGCGGGATCTCGCTGTTCTCCGCCGCTGGCTCCTTTGCGTCAGCTACCTCCGCCGTTCGCCTCCGTCGCGTGCTCCCTCGCGTCGGCTGCCGCCGCCGCTCACTCGTCCGCGCCGACGAGGTAGGAGGCTTCAACGTCTTCGCTTCCGTCGCGTGCTCCCTCGCGTCGGCTCCCGCCGCCGCTCACTCGCCCGCGCGGACGAGGTAGGAGGCTTTGAACGTCTTCGTGTCCGTCGCGAGCTCCCTCGCGTCGGCTCCCGCCGCCGCTCGCTCGCCCGCGCCGACGAGGTAGGAGGTGGAGGTGCGGAGCTGGTTGATCTCCGCTCGAGGCGGGGCGCGGTGTTTTTACGAGGAGGACGTGGGAAGTTCGCTTCGTTCACGAATCGGTATATGTCGGGAGTCGGGACGTGGGAAGTTCGGTTGGGTATCGGTCGGGACGGGGGAAGAAACCGAGTGGGATTAGGGGGGGTTCTAGAATAGCTATTCTAGAACCACTCTTAAGGGGGGTTCGAGAATAGTTGGGCTCTATATGTATATATATATATATATATATATGATGATTTTAATGAGTCACAGGATGTTTAGAAAAATTGCAATATGATTTTCGAATGCAAGTATGCAACTAATTTTGTCATACTTCCTAATAATTAGTTTTGCTCTCATGATTCAATCACTGTAAAAACTTAGGATTATACAGCAACATTTAACTCGATGAACACACATATATTATCTTAGAAGAGCTCTAAGGTCCCAGGGTCCCCAGGCCTTGTGGTGCGCGCGGGCCCACCTACAGGGGTATTTGTGAGGTGTTGACGGTGGTTCTTCACTTTGATTGTCGGTCGGGAATGGGGGGTGCACACCCCCCAGGCGGGTCGTTGGGTCGGCCCAACATTCTCACTTCTTATTTTTTTTCTTGTTCGTTTTTTCTTTTTCGTTTCTTTTTGTTTTCTGTTGTTTGTTTTTTTTAAAAACATTTTTTTCAATCTGAATATTTGTTAATTTTTTTTAAAATCAAATTAAAAGAAATCACTTTTTAAAAATCTAAACATTTTTTCAAATTTGAATATTTTTAAATTTGAACAAAAATGTATTTTTTTCTATGAACAATTTCCAAATTTGAACAATTTTTGAATCTGAACGATTTTCATATTTAGAAAATTTTTCAAATTTGAACAAATTTGATATTTGAATAGTTTTCAAATTTAAATATTTTTTAATTTAATTTTTTTCTTAATTTGAACAATTTTTAAAAATTAAAATTTTCGAATCTGAAAAAATATAAATAAAACCGAAAACAAAAAAAGAAAAGAAAACAGAAAAAAAACCAGAAAAGAATAAAAAGAAAAAAACAAACTGCTACATCTAAACAGCCACAAATGGGCCTGGTCTATACCCGATCAGGGGGTGTGCGGTGGCCGGTAGCTACCGACCTGGTCTATGTATAGGTTTTGCCATCGGGAATGGCAAGAAGTTTTGTTTTCCTTTTGTTTCGTCTCCTTCCAAGTTCCAAGTCCTCGTGCGTCTAGGCTCCATTTTCCTCTTCCTCCCCGTATCCAACTCAAATTGGTCTGCGGGTGATGATAATCCCCTGGAGGACAATCTCGGTTGGGAGCCCAGAGACCAAGCAGCGACCTCGCGGCGGCGCCGCCCTCCCGCCCCTCTCTTTCTCCTCCGCCTCGGCCCTTCGGCTCCACGGTAAACCTCCACCGAGAAGAGGACATGGGCGACCTCCACCCTTGCCTCCGGCGTCCCATGCAGGTAGGGCGCCGCCCTTCCTCTCCCATGTCCTACCGCCCTGCTGGCCTCCCCTCTATCATGTCCCCCCATCTATGTGCTCTGTCTGCTCCATCTCGGTCTCACTTCCCTCAATCTTGTTGTTTGGAAAGGGTGGATGAAGTATAGATAGGTGTAGTTGCCGAGTTGGAGTTTCGTCCAGCGCTTCAACGGAATCCCGAGTTTTCTCCTCAACTCCGGCCACCACCACCACCCAGCCGTGAGGTGCGTCGCATACCTTCATAAACAGTCAACCTGCATAGTATTCAGATGCCTTTTACATTTAAAAAATGAATAAATGAAATGTTGTGCTTCTGTAAATATACTTTTCTAAGATGAGTTTATCAGTATGAAGGTACTGGAGCCTGATAACTAGCCTTTGACACCATGATTAGGGCTTATTTTGCATCTCTAGTGATTATTTTGGGGTTAAATACCTGAGATATGGGGCGATATTTCTTCTAGTACTCTGATCGAATTAGCAGTTTAAGTCATGCAGTTGAGTCAGTATTATATTCCTACATTAATAATTTGCCTATGACTTGTGTGACTGAATCCTAATAATCCATGCTTCACTGTGCTATATTTCTTCGACTAAATGTTAGATTGCCTCAATTTATTTGGTGAAAATTAGGCTTCATAGTCAAGCTGTTTTGTGCGAAAGCAGTGTTATCTGATTATTGCACGGTTCTCTTCTGGTGTATATATAGATACTCATATGATTGTAAGTGCATAAGCGAGAAAGTTCATCCAACTTATGTTTTGTGTAAAATGTTATAGTTAGTTCGCCCTTCCTGACTACAAGTTCAGTACATACGTGCTCTTTGTGTCATCAACGGGAATGAAGCCGAGGTGGTCTCGGAGGGCACAACCCATCGTCGGTCTGTACCAGGGCCAAGGTCGTTGGCAGCCTCAATCCCGAGTTCCGACCACCCTCCCCCAGCGGCTGCAACAGACAAATGCCTCCTTACTGTCCAGAGTAGGTAAAGTTTGCTCCTTCTATGTGATCTTTTCTCTCGTGTGAATCTTCTTCTGCAGAAGTACGTCATGAGGTTGTTCTGTCAAGAATTTGGGAGATATATTTGAGTTCTTAGGTGTTATGTGGTCCGAATCGTCGGATTAGCTAGTTGTATTCTTGCTGGTGTATTAGGAAGTTAAATTTCTGCGAATGTTCATATCCCAAGTCTAGTACTGGTGTATATTTGACTCCTTGCTGTTGTGGCACTGTCTGGGTTATTTTGTATTTGTACCATAAAATTAGTCCTTTAGTTCAATTAGTGTGGTGATTCATTGATTTTCAAACAAAGATTCTTTTCCAGGGACTGTTTGCTGTTTGCTGTCTGAAATTGTTGGCAATTGTTGAACAACTCAAATGAGAATAATACCACAGAAACTTTCTGGTAGTTACTTCCAGCGAAAATGGAGGGTGATGTGCGCTTCACCACATCGTAAGTCCTTTACCTTCTAATAATTTTTGCCCATATATTTTGTTCATTGTGTTTTTTACATGTTGTCCTATGGTGTAAATACAGATTTTGTCGTTTGGTGTTGTGTTTGAGGACCAGTGCTCAGTGAAAGAATACTATGGCATAAGGTTTAGTTTTTGGTTGGAGGAGCGTGTTCAGCAGCATAGAGAGGTATTAATTTTCACATAAGCATTGGGTACGTTAATAGGGCATGCTTGTTTGCCATTATACTAGATGGTCCATGCGCGTCTTGTCACGCCGATTTCCAATGCTTCGGTTAGATTATCGGGCCTGCGTTTTCCTCCATCGTTTTTTGTGCTTCGGTTTTAGTATTTGATCTTAACCGGATCCAACCAGCTCGTCCATAATTCGCGGGCATTCGCTTTTCTGGGTAAGTTGATTCTCGTTTTTTCTTTATGATGGATGCTTTTCTTATATATGGGCCTAAGTCAAAGAGTTCTTGACGTTTCCTCTCGAGAGTGATCTGCCCATGCATTTCAGAGGATCTCTAGTAGATACAGACCAATGCGAAACTTCAAAGAATGGATGCAATTAACAGAATCGAAATTTTACAGGGTGAAAATAGCAGCGATAGGAATTTTTTGAGTCCTATCCATTTCCTTCTTTTTCCCAAATCCATTCTTCCCTACACACCCCAAACGCAAGCAGAGCTACCAGCCACCCGCGTTCCATCTTCCACTCAGACCACCTCCCACACCGGGCGCCCACCCGGCATCCACTGCGCTGCCACCCCCCGCACCGGTTGACCGCTCGCCTGCCGCTCGGGCGTCCGGCCGCCTCCCGCCCGTCGCTCGGCCGCAGCTGACGGCCTCCCGCTCACCACTCGGCCATGCCATGAGCCACCCACCGCTCCCCGCGTGCCGCTTGGCCCTCCGCCTCTCCGCCATCTCCCGCACGAGCCAATACCGGCCGCCGCTCGGCAGTCCGCCTCCCGTCCCGAGCGGAGGTTGCCCGGCTTGGTCCGAGCTCGACCACGAGTGGATCCATTGCCCCATGCTCCACGCGTGGCCTCATCGTACTCTTGCTATGCAAGATTCTCCGGAGATTGGCCGAGGTTCACTAGGAACTTGCCGGCTTCAGCCACGGAAGGGAACCAACTACCTGAATTTTTTTCATGGCGCCAACAATGCACCAAGCTGAATAGCTTGGCCCAAAATTCGTGTGTAAGCAGCATTTGACAAATCGATGGGGTTTGCTGAAAGAAGAAAATAGGCTCCCACATTTTTGCCATATATTTACGGGACGTTATTTCGGCTCGGTACCGCACGCTGACGGTTATTTTCCAGGTTTCGACCAAATGTAGTATTTGCTATAAATGCTCTAAACCAGTTGATAGCCTGCAAAAGTGAGATATTATTAGGATCACGTAATCATTGAAATTCAAATGGTGTGTTCGTGAGAGAGAGAATTTCAACATTCTTATCATTTCCATCAATTGCATCTAATTGTCATGCAAAAGTGATAAGGCATAATATCTGCTCGCTGCAAATCAGATGTTATTGGGCGCGCAGAGCTACTTTCATTATTTAGTCTCTCTATTATGAGTTTTATATTATGCATCACTATAGATCTCATAAAAAAATATTATATGCATCATTACGGAAGATAAAATGGTACTCATTGTAAAGTGGTGTGTTTAGTATCTATCGTTTGCACTAATTCCTGAATACCTAGACGCATTGTCTGCAAATCTAAGGATCTACATTATCTTGCATGTGATTTGCCGAGTATAGTACTATATCAGTTGTTGCGTGAAAGAAAACACAGCAGGGAATGTTCACCCCTGTGTTCTGCAGTATCATTATTTACTGAAGAGCAAGTTACACTTATAACCTGCATTACTTAGTCCCTAGGAAGATGGGACCTGAGACTAAACTTATCCGACGAAACCTAGAACAATGTAGTACACAATTAACACGGGCAACGACGCCAATCTCTCAAATATGACCCTGCAAGATTCAGCAAAACATACAGTTTCAGTCAGTGGAGCAAAACATATTCAGTAATCAAACCTACCCAACCAGACTTAGCTAAGCTACTTACACGGTGCTGAGAACATCGGCATGCAGGTTGTACTCCTGGGCCAACACGAACGTGGTGATGGACTGAGGAAGCGCGGCATGTCGACGTACATCACCAGGTGAAGCAGAACATTATTAGTGCACTGAACATGTCACTGTGGTACATATCAGAGATAAAACCTGTAGAATCTGACATGTATGATGGCAAGACGCGGGACGTCTCTGCGGAGCCCAAAAGCGACAGCTCCGGCCGTGGTGGCTGCCCGTCCGGCGATGAACCTCAGCGCCACCGCCATGCCCAGCGCGTTCAGGCCGGCACCACAGACGATGATCTTCTCGTGCAGCGCCAACAGTCCTGCATATGCGACCAACCAATTCATAAATTGATTTACATGCCTCTTGTCAATTTCCCAAGACTGTTCTACGTAGCTAAATCTAAGCTCAGCCATTCTGAACATGGCGAGTCCAACTCCGGTCCGGGACATGATCAGCACGGAGCCCTCGATGATGCTTGGCGTCTGACGGGCGACGCTGGCATCAGCGCTGTATTGCCGAACGCCGTCGAGGAAGAAAGAAAGGTCGCTGCTATTCTGCTGACGGCTGGCCTGCGGCCTGCTAGCCAATCAACAAGAATTCAGTTAGAGGAGTGGTGGGCGCTCCGTTCGTGGTGGGCGGCGTACGGCGGCGGCGCTCCCGCTCGAGCTCCTTTGTTCTGGTCCGCTGCATGGGAGGCACGAGCGATTTGGGAATTCCTTTGGTTGATCCGATCTGCATTTTTGCCAAAGGGTACAAAAAACGGCCGGTCACCGCTGCCACCCAAAGCCGCACGCGCCGCCACAGAGCCGACAGAGAAGGAACAGAACGCCTCGCCGACCACACCTGCCGCCGATCAAAGCAAGGAGGAGAGACGGAAGCCCTGGTCAAAAGAAGGCGAAACTGACTTTCGCGATCCTAGCCAGCGCGACAGCGCTTCGCGAGGACACGTACGCGGGCCAGGAAAAGATGGTGCGGGGCCCATGAAAACGACCGGCAGAGCGACGAGCAACGCCCACAAGTCCACAACCCTGGGAGCTTAGTGCTCTTTAAGGATGAAACATGCGTATACCCATGCCTTATTTCAGTTCTTCAAAAATCCTGAAGAGAAAATCCATGGCAAGGAACTTGAATAAACAAATTTATAGGATTAACCTAAGGTGATTGCTTTGAAAAAATTATGTAAAACAATTGGATTATATATTTGATCATATGAATTAACTTATTACTCAAGAGAGTCGGGATACTGAAATTAAACGTATTAGGAAGAGCCTGCCATGTAAAGCATCTTCTGAAAGCTGAGTTGAAAAAGATACTTATGTCGGATTACTTTATCTACCAAGGTTTTGCTTACTTCTTCAATGTAAATAGTTCATATAATCCATGTGCATCTTTTTTTTTGAAGTAATATTGATGTATGGTTCAGTAAGCAATATTCACACATCTTTCTTCTTTTCTTTTTACTAGAGTTTCTTACTTTATGGTTCGTGGGAAATGAGAAATTGTCAAGCTTTTTGTATCTTTGTGTACACCTATATTTGGGCAAATCATCTATATTTGGGGATTCAACAGTCCTTTAAGAAAACAAAACACCTTGAGCTAGAACGGTGAAACCTGATGGTCCATGAATTGTGATGTGTAAATCTATGCCAAATATATATATGATCGTGCTATATATAATCGGTGTGTATCAATGTATCTCAACAAATTTTTCCAACTGCATGTGAACTTATTAAGTAATATGGGTTGTTGTGAAACCTGATGGTCCATGAATTGTGATGTGTAAATCTATGCCAAATATATATGTGATCGTGCTATACATAATCGGTGTGTATCAATGTATCCCAACAAGTTTTTCCAACTGCATGTGAACTTATTAAGTAATATGGGTTGCGTGCCCTGAAATATGTTAGTTGCTTTCTCCACGTACTATAGTTTGTTTCGCTCTCTCAATGCATAGTTATCGCTTGAAATAACATTGGCCTTGTACAAGTTCTAATTCTGCAAAACTTTCTTAAGAATTCAGGGAGTTGGATAAGACTTCTGCATATATTGCGTGCTACATGACGTGTTCTGGTCATGAATACATAATTATTTATGGTATAATAGTAACATCTGAAATATCAAGTAGCTATGTCCATATATCACTGGCTTGAAAAGTACAGGTTGTTATGTGCATAGCTTTAGATACAAGTGTAGGCTAGATTTTCTGTACATTCACTTCAGGCTTTCGTGTGATGCTGGATAGAGGTGTTTCATATTCTTTCCTCCATTGCAGATTTGCTGTTATATGCATCAAGTGAGTATTCCACTATTGATACAGTTAGTTTTCTCAAGTATCTTTCAGAGTCTGAACTAGGATGAGGTGGTGTATTAGTGCCAGGTCAGAGTATTTGTAGTGTCATACGGTGGATCCCACTAGATCCACCTAGGTTGATGCCCGATCTTTCACAGCGAGAACACGGAGTAGTAAATCCTCCCAACAGCGTGATGAACGCAGCCTGGAGAAGAGGGAACGAATCCAGCAAGCAACAAATCGATGAACGATACGCCTCAAACCTTGAGCTAGATAATCCTTGATGAACACAAGAACCTTCGCAGCGGATAATATAGATAAACGGCAGCGCCGTACCCCCGGAGTGATGATACACGTGAACACACACAATGGGGTAAACCCTAAACTTTAGTCTAAACTTGTTCTATCCTAACCCTAGCCGCACCTCCACCTTATATGAGGGGTGGGGTGGCCGGCCAGCCCTTATTGGGCCTAACCTAATTCGACTTGGACAGGCCCAAGTCAAATAGACACAACTTAAAACCTTAATTTGGCCCATCACATGACCTGGCTACATTATTATTTCGTAATAACAAGACTATGATAAAATACTTGTACAACCTTAGACCTAATTATCATATCAATGGCTGTCCTAGTGTACCAGGCCTGGATATCCATATCATCTCTCCCCTTCTTCAAGAAGCGTTATCCCAAACGCGTGAGGGTCTTCTGGAAAAAGGTGACGTGATATGAACATGACACGTCCTCGCCGTCCTCAAGTCTTGCTTGCCTTCCACCACACATCCTCCCTCGCGGCCTGCTTGACTTGACACAACACTTGGCGCCTCCTTTCTTCTCCACATAAGCTTGGACTTCGGCGCCAATACCTTCTTCTTGCGAGGTTTTGATGGACCCCTGTGTCGCTGAACATGACCCTGCACAAGATGTGTAATGCCTGGGCCACATAAATGTCTCACACGTCCATCCTTGCCTCGATGCATCCGCGGTGTCGCGGAAAACTGGACTGCAGAACTCCTAACACGGTAGTGCCGCTGCCCACTGTCTCCACTGACGCGCTCGCCTCCCACTACTCTCACGCGCATCTGCGCCATATGTACTGAATCACCATCAACACGAACATCATCGGTCCGCATACTAGCATCAACACAAACAGAGACCGTAGCATATCTGCTGCAACATCCACATCAACAACAAGTGTAGCTTCATCCGGCTTGTCACCAACAAGAACTGGCTTGTCATCTACATGCATGGCTGAAACATCACCAACATCAATGGTCGGAACATCATGCACCTCTTGCTGCACTTTCTTGTGCAACTTCTCCTTACGCACCACTAACTTCACATCGGACTTGATATGATCATCACCCAAAGGCTTCAAAGTCCGTTGTTTGCCACCATGCATAAAAGAATATGTATTTGCTCTCCCAGCATGTGTCACATTGTGATCATACTGCCAAGGACGCCCAAGTAGCAATCCACACACTTCCAATGGCAACACATCGCACTCTATCTCATCAACGTAATCATCAACTGTAAATGGCACACGCACCTTGTGAGTAATCTTTAGCATACCACAACTATTCAACCAATCAATACGTTTAGGTTCAGGAAGACGCCATGTAGACAACCCCAATGCTGCCACCATCGCCTTGCTAATGCCATTAGTACAGCTACCACCATAAATCATCAACTTGCAAGTCTTGCCCTTGATAATGCACTGAGTCTGAAACAAACTCCACCGCTGACCCTTGCCAACTGTCTTGCAAGCATCATCTTGTACCTTCTTGAGTTGCATATTCAGCCCGCTCAATGGTACTTCGTCCTCAACAGTAGCGCTCTTGGTACCAGAGCCAGGTTTCCTCTCCTCGGAAGATATCACCTCGCCCTTAGTGACTGTTTTTAGTGGAACAATCTCCTGAATAGGAACTATGGTCAACACCCGGATTTTTAAGTCCGGATGCCTATTATGTCATACATCGCAATCCCAGGAATATTGTTGTTGCGAGGCATAATAGTTAAGTATCACAGTCATCATTCATTACAAACCATAATGTCTTACAAATTGGAATCACATGATCCATATTACACGAATAGTTGATCTATTGATCAACGAATAAACACAAGTTCATAGCGGAAGCGTAAAGATACAAGGACTCTCTAGTCCACAGGCCAACGCTTGACGTTAGAAGCTCCTAGTTGTGGTAGACGTCCTGCTGATCGGCATCCTCGTACTACTGCTCGGCTTCATAGTCTGGCCATTTGAATAGCTAGGGACAAAGCCGTGAGTACTTTAAGTACTCGCAATCTAATACTAATGTAAGTACTAACATTGCCATTGAGAGTGTTCTAAGCTCTAAGGTTCTTTGCGTAAAGCCAATTTTAGTTTAGAAACATTTTAGTAAACAACTCCTCATGTGCTAACTAACTCAAGTGGGAACATTAGTGTCATTCCCACAACTCTGTTGTGATTCAAATTCAAAGTCACCGTTCAAGTTCAAGTTCAAATTCACCAATCACAAAAATATAAATTCTGATGACGGAAACAGTATGGCCTTTCCAATTGTCCATATCCGCGTACGCGGCTATTCGAATAGGTTTACACTCTGTAGAGGTTGCACACTTGTGCCACAACATTTGATTACATCGGATAAACCCCGAATGATCGTAACTCAGTACGCGGATCATCAACCGTTAACCTTTCACTTACACACCCTAGTATAGGCACCTCTCCCCATGAGCTTGGCCTCCCGGTGATAACCAACTGCTATCCCGGGAACAGCACAGGGCTTGGCCGTAAAATTCACCTCAATTCACGTCATATCACTTTCAACGGAGGCAACCTCGGCATAACCCCTATGACGCTTGTTCAGAGGGAACCCATACTAAGACACATAAATTTTCAGCTAAGCCTTACCCATAATCAGGTATTGTGGGGGTACCCAGAAATTGGAATGGTATCGCATCCAACTCAATCATCAGTTTTTAGCCATTTCACCAAGTCAAATTCATGTCATATTCACCTTCAAAATCTTTCAGTGGAAATGATTCATCATTCCAAGGTTTTCAACATCATCATTTCATAAATACATGTTCCCATCTAGAGTAGTCATTTTTGAAGGAGATATGCCCTAGAGGCAATAATAAAGTGGTTATTATTTATATCTTTATGTTTATGATAAATGTTTATATATCATGCTATAATTGTATTAACCGAAACATTAGTACATGTGTGATATGTAGACAAACAAAGAAGTCCCTAGTATGCCTCTTAACTAGCTTGTTGATTAATGGATGATTAGTTTCATAATCATGAACATTGGATGTTATTAATAACAAGGTTATATCATTATATGAATGATGTAATGGACACACCCAATTAAGCGTAGCATAAGATCTCGTCATTAAGTTATTTGCTATAAGCTTTCAATACATAGTTACCTAGTCCTTATGACCATGAGATCATGTAAATCACTTATACCGGAAAGGTACTTTGATTACATCAAACGCCACTGCGTAAATGGGTGGTTATAAAGGTGGGATTAAGTATCCGGAAAGTATGAGTTGAGGCATATGGATCAACGAGTGGGATTTGTCCATCCCGATGACGGATAGATATACTCTGGGCCCTCTCGGTGGAATGTCGTCTAATGTCTTGCAAGCATATGAATAAGTTCATAAGAGACCACATACCACGGTACGAGTAAAGAGTACTTGTCGGGAGACGAGGTTGAACGAGGTATAGAGTGATACCGATGATCAAACCTCGGACAAGTAAAAATATCGCGTGACAAAGGGAATTGGTATCGTATGTGAATGGTTCATTCGATCACTGAAGTCATCGTTGAATAAGTGGGAGCCATTATGGATCTCCAGATCCCGCTATTGGTTATTGGTCGGTGTGAGCACTCAACCATGTCCGCATAGTTCACGAACCGTAGGGTGACACACTTAAAGTTGGATGTTGAAATGGTAGAACTTGAATATGGAATGGAGTTCGAATATTTGTTCGGAGTCCCGGATGAGATCCCGGACATCACGAGGAGTTCCGGAATGGTCCGGAGAATAAGATTCATATATAGGAAGTCATATTCCAAGTTTGGAAATGATCCGGTGCATTTATGGCAGGTTCTAGAAGGTTCTAGAAAAGTCCGAAAGAAATCACCATGGAAAGTAGAGTCCGGAGGGACTCCACCTTGCATGGCCAGCCAACCCTAAGGGGAGGAGTCCAAGGTGGACTCCCTAGGGTGGCCGGCCAACCCCCTCATGGAAGGGGGAATCCCACCCCAAGTGGGATTCCCACCTTGGGTAGGTTTCCCTACATATGGGAGGTTTCATTGTTGGGGTCTTATTCGAAGACTTGGATACCAACACTTGGGGATTTCCACCTATATAATGAGGAGGAGAGGGAGGGGGATGCCCACTCTTGGCCACACCACCTAGGGCTGCCCTTGGCCGGCGCCCTAGCGTCCCCCTCTCTCCCCAAACCCTAGCGGTATCTCTCCTCCACTACATCCCGCACGCTTAAGCGAAGCTCCGCCGGATTTCTCCACCACCACCGACACCACGCCGTCGTGCTGTCGGATTCAAGAGGAGCTACTACTTCCGCTGCCCGCTGGAACGGGGAGGTGGACGTCGTATTCATCAACAACCGAACGTGTGACCGAGTACGGAGGTGCTGCCCGTTCGTGGCGCCGGAAGCGATCGTGATCAAGATCTTCTACGCGCTTTTGCAAGCGGCAAGTGAACGTCTACCGCAGCAACAAGAGCCTCATCTTGTAGGCTTTGGAATCTCTTCAAGGGTGAGACTCGATACCCCCTCGTTGCTACCGTCTTCTAGATTGCATCTTGGCTTGGATTGCGTGTTCGCGGTAGGAAATTTTTTGTTTTCTATGCAACGTTATCCTACGGTGGTATCGAGCCGTGTCTATGCATAGATGGTTGCACGAGTAGAACACAATGGTTTTGTGGGCGTTGATGCTCTTGTTGTCTTTAGTTTGAGTACTTTGCATCTTTGTGGCATAGTGGGATGAAGCGGCTCGGGCTAACTTTACATGACCGCGTTCATGAGACTTGCTCCTCGTTCGACATGAAACTTGTATTGCATAAGAGGCTTTGCGGGTGTCTGTCTCTCCTACTATAGTGAAGATTCAATTTACTCTTCTATTGACAACACTAGTATCACCGTTGTGGTTCATGTTCGTAGGTAGATTAGATCTCACTCGAAAACCCTAAACCACGTAAAATATGCAAACCAAATTAGAGACGTCTAACTTGTTTTTGCAGGGTTTGGTGATGTGATATGGCCATAATGTGATGATGAATATGTATGAGATGATCATTATTGTATTGTGGCAACCGGCGAGAGCCTTATGGTTGTCTTTAAATTTCATGTTGAGTAGTATTTCAAAGTAGTTGTAATAGTTGCTACATGAGGTGAACAACCATGAAGACGGCGCCATGGACCTTGACGCTACGCCGACAATGATGGAGATCATGCCCGTTGATGATGGAGATCATGTCCGTGCTTTGGAGATGAAGATCGAAGGCGCAAAGACTAAAGGGCCATATCATATCACATATGAACCGCATGTGATGTTAATCCTTTATGCATCTTATTTTGCTTAGATCGCGACGGTAGCATTATAAGATGATCCCTCACATTAATATCAAGATAATAAAGTGTTCTCCCCTCGTATGCACCGTTGTACAGCTTCGTCGTTTCGAAGCATCTCGTGATGATCGGATGTGATAGACTCAACGTTCACATACAACGGGTGTAAGCCATGTTGCACACGCGGAATACTTGGGTTTGCTTGACGAGCCTAGCATGTACAGACATGGCCTCGAGACAACGGAAACCGAAAGGTTGAACACGAGTCATATGGATGATATGATCAACATGTTGATGTTCACCATTGAAGCTACATCATCTCACGTGATGATCGGTTTTGGTATAGTGGATTTGGATCGTGTACCACTTAACAACTATGAGGGATGTTGTATTAAGTGGGAGTTCATTAGTAATAAAGATTAGAACATGAACTAATTATCATAAACATAGTCTGAGTAGTATTTTGAATTATTTTTTTGTAGTATTGGCATCCGTTTTCTACTATGCGCTAGTCTTGTTATTGAGATAGAAATACTGTTAAAATCTGATAAGAAACTTTACGGATTGGTACCGTATTGTTAATGAATCAAGAAATGATTAAGTCCTATTGCAAACTTTTAGTAAACCTCACATTGTTGATTCAAAGAGCTATGGTTTCAATTAGTACCTAAAGTTATCTTGTCTCCGTCAAACTTGAAGTTCAAATTTGTTTGAAAAGTAAGGAGCTAAAAATTTAGTTTTCGAAATAATCAAGGTATGAGATATATGTGATATCTAAGACCTTATTGCAAGATGATAGAATATAATTTGGTGAGACTACATAAACTCATAAGTTTTATGGGAATGTATGAAGGTTGAAGACGCCGAGCGTCACAATCCTCCAACTATTGGGGCACTAACGATATTCGCATATCCATGAAGTTATCATCCTTAGTATGCACCGTTGCTAAGACTCGTCGTATCGAAGCATCACGTGATGATCGGGTGTGATAGATTCTATGTGTGCATACAACGGGTGCAAGCCGATTTGCACATGCGAATACCAAGGTTAAAACTTTATGAGCCTAGCATGTACGGACATGGTCTCGAGAAAGTCATCATGATACAATGGATAAAATTATGAGTGAAATTGTTCATCATATTACAAGGTTACTAATAGTGAAATCCGGAACACTTATCATATGATGATCAACTTCAAAGTAAGAACCTCAAGGTTATTGGTATTTGACCAACAAACCTAGAAGTTAATGATGTTGAAGTGTTTTCTGAATAATGAGGAAAGCTAAAAGAGAAACTGCAAAAGATATTTTGGCAAAAAGAAAAGAAAAGACTAGAAAGTCTAGCTCGGGTGTATATAAATGATATACATGTTATGGTTGTATTCCTAGTTAAGTCACACTATGAAATTCTTGGGTATTAGTACTATATTGGTTGGTATGAAGTGTCATACAAAACAACGCAATACAAGAATACAATGGCCTAAGTGATTGACAAGGAATATGATAGGAATGCACGTCTGGAACAAAATAAAGTGTTATTATGTTCGTCGTTGGCATTCTATCTAGCCCTTAGAATTTATAATAAAGAACTTAATAATTGTTATTTTGCTCTCGTCAAATGAAAACAATGAGTTGTTCAAATTATGACATTACTTCATGTACGATGGATAAGTTATTATAAATCTTAATGGTGAAACACACATACATAACACTGACGCTAAAATGCCATAAGGCAAATGATTTGAATTCCACTTATTTGTGAAACCGCCATTTAGGTCATGTTAGAAAGGAATGCATGAAGGAACTCCATGCAAATGGATTTTTGGAGTCATTTGATTTTTGAATCATTTGGCGCTTGCAAATCTTTTTCTAAAAAGAATGACTAAAATACCGTTCATAGGCCAAGAGTTGAACGGGCAACTAACTTAGTGGAAACATACATGCTGATGTATGTGGTTCACTCGGCATAGTTGTGTGCGGGAGATTCTTCTACTTCATAAAAACTTCCAACAATGAATTGAGTATATATATATGGATATATTCAATAAGGAAGAAGTTTGAAACATTTGAATGGATTCAAATAAATTTCAGTATGAAGTGGAAATCATCGTAATAGAAATCGAATATCTATGATTGGATCATGGTGGAAATATTTGAATTACGAGTTTTAGCGAACATCTAAGAGAGTTATGAAATTGTTCTACAACTTACGTTTCTTGGAGTATCATAGTGATGATGAAGTATCCAAGAGATATATCCAAACTTTGTTGGATCAATGATGAGATAAAATATTGATGCCATTATATTTTTGTGAATTATGCTTTAGTGACTACTGCTTTTACACTGAATAGAGCATCATCATGATCCGTTGAAATGACACCATACAAGTTATGGCATGGGTATAAACCCTAACATTCAACCAAAATCGGATGAATGTCTTTGTTGGTTATCCCAGAGATTTAATTGGGAATTCTTCCCATGAGGCAAAGACATAAGTGTTTGTCAATGTTTCTTATTTCCGAGAAATTGTTTCGAGTGAAATATTTGAGTGGGAGGACAATATAATTTGATAAGGTTTATGAAACTGAGCATAATGATCAGAGTAGCGCAGCATCGGAATTGGTTTCGGAAGCGGCCACGACAATCATGGCTCTCATGGCTATAAAGTGTTTTAGCCATGGAGATCGAAGTACATATTGAACCTTGTAGGTATGGTTTACTTTGTGATCAAATAAATGATTTGTGGACAAAGGATTGATTTTGAACAATGATAAACCAACTACAAAACAAAGAAGTTATGATGGGCCACGACTCCGTTAAAATGGCCATGCGCCATGAAATCCAAGATAGATGAATACTTTATGAAAGTAAATGTATCTATGAAATTGATAGACTTGGATGAAATATCCTTGAAGAAAGCTTGACTTATCGAAAAATTGTTTACGACAAAGTTCAAAGAGTTGAATACGATAAGATTAGATCTTCCGTAGCAATGCTTATAGTCTAT
The DNA here is from genome assembly GCF_022539505.1 of Lolium rigidum. Lineage (NCBI taxonomy): Eukaryota > Viridiplantae > Streptophyta > Magnoliopsida > Poales > Poaceae > Lolium > Lolium rigidum. Next base: position 341,944,677 of record NC_061513.1, on the reverse strand, counting down.
GTGGATTATTCCAAGTAATCACTACATATTTCTTTTATGAGATATGCTAGTAGGATGGCAAAATACACTACTTAACAGAAGTATGTATACAAGATACAACCAAGAGTTTTGCTGGTCCGTGGAATACTAGATAGGTATACAAGCTTCAATTGGATGAAGTAAGTATCACAGAGTTGGAATCTTCACCAGATGAAATAGTCAAAGAGTTTTTGATTTCATCAGAGACAATGAAGAGGCTAGCATTTGCAAGAAATTAAGTGGGAGCGCTAAGACACATTTATAATACTTTATGTAGGTGACATATAGTTGGTTATAAATAATGTAATTATATACTTGATTAAAAGGTTTCATTGAGAATTAACTTCAATGAAAGGATATGGACTGAAACAAATTTAGTGTCAAGATCTATGAAGATAGATTGAAACACATAAATAAGTTTAAGTCAAAGTACATATGATGGATATTGAAGTAGTTCAATATAGAAATATTAAGAAAATGTTCTTGTCATGTGAAGGTTTAACAAGACTTGAGTGTATCCGACACTCAATGAGTAAAAACACATGAGTGATTATAGATCACGAATAATATGTACACAATCGGATATCATGTGCTATAAAGTGTTATGAGCATATACCAGAATGATTCATATGATGATCATTGGACGACAGTAAGAATATCCTTGAGTACTTTAGAAGAACTAAGGATATATATATATATATATATATATATATATATATATATATATTTGTATGAAGAAATGACAAACAAATCGCTGTAAGGTGTTACACCGATATTGGTTTTGTCACATATAAAATATAATTTCAATCTCAAATTAGACTAAGTGTTGTTTAAAAGGTAGCACAATGAGCTAGAAATTGTCTATGCTAGATTTAGAAGAGTTCTAAATATTGTGACGGATTCTACAAAAGAAGGCGAGTATGTCATTATTTTGACAATGACAAAGGATGTTAAGTCAAGAGGTTCTTTGAGAACTTGGTGTAGTTCCGACAGAGTCAGAACTTTGAAGCTATATTGTGTGTGACAATATTAGTGACATATTTCAGACAGCGGAATTAAGGTTCCACCAGAAGACCAAACATATTGAATACCGACTCATTTGGAAATGAGTGATGCGTTGAGACGCAAATGAATTACAAAATACATACGTTTCTGAGCGTGTCAGATCCGTTGACTAAAACCTCTCCCGTGAGCAATACATGATAAAACACCGGAAGGCCAAGGTGTTATATCTTTACAAATGTAAACTAGATTATTGACTCTAGTGCAAGTGGGAGACTGAAGGAGATATGCCCTAGAGGCAATAATAAAGTGGTTATTATTTATATCTTTATGTTTATGATAAATGTTTATATATCATGCTATAATTGTATTAACCGAAACATTAGTACATGTGTGATATGTAGACAAACAAAGAAGTCCCTAGTATGCCTCTTAACTAGCTTGTTGATTAATGGATGATTAGTTTCATAATCATGAACATTGGATGTTATTAATAACAAGGTTATATCATTATATGAATGATGTAATGGACACACCCAATTAAGCGTAGCATAAGATCTCGTCATTAAGTTATTTGCTATAAGCTTTCAATACATAGTTACCTAGTCCTTATGACCATGAGATCATGTAAATCACTTATACCGGAAAGGTACTTTGATTACATCAAACGCCCACTGCGTAAATGGGTGGTTATAAAGGTGGGATTAAGTATCCGGAAAGTATGAGTTGAGGCATATGGATCAACAGTGGGATTTGTCCATCCCGATGACGGATAGATATACTCCGGGCCCTCTCGGTGGAATGTCGTCTAATGTCTTGCAAGCATATGAATAAGTTCATAAGAGACCACATACCACGGTACGAGTAAAGAGTACTTGTCGGGAGACGAGGTTGAACGAGGTATAGAGTGATACCGATGATCAAACCTCGGACAAGTAAAAATATCGCGTGACAAAGGGAATTGGTATCGTATGTGAATGGTTCATTCGATCACTGAAGTCATCGTTGAATATGTGGGAGCCATTATGGATCTCCAGATCCCGCTATTGGTTATTGGTCGGTGTGAGCACTCAACCATGTCCGCATAGTTCACGAACCGTAGGGTGACACACTTAAAGTTGGATGTTGAAATGGTAGAACTTGAATATGGAATGGAGTTCGAATATTTGTTCGGAGTCCCGGATGAGATCCCGGACATCACGAGGAGTTCCGGAATGGTCCGGAGAATAAGATTCATATATAGGAAGTCATATTCCAAGTTTGGAAATGATCCGGTGCATTTATGGCAGGTTCTAGAAGGTTCTAGAAAAGTCCGAAAGAAATCACCATGGAAAGTAGAGTCCCGGAGGGACTCCACCTTGCATGGCCAGCCAACCCTAAAGGGGAGGAGTCCAAGGTGGACTCCCTAGGGTGGCCGGCCAACCCCCTCATGGAAGGGGGAATCCCACCCCAAGTGGGATTCCCACCTTGGGTAGGTTTCCCTACATATGGGAGGTTTCATTGTTGGGGTCTTATTCGAAGACTTGGATACCAACACTTGGGGATTTCCACCTATATAATGAGGAGGAGAGGGAGGGGGCTGCCCACTCTTGGCCGCACCACCTAGGGCTGCCCTTGGCCGGCGCCCTAGCCTCCCCTCTCTCCCCAAACCCTAGCGGTATCTCTCCTCCACTACATCCCGCACGCTTAAGCGAAGCTCCGCCGGATTTCTCCACCACCACCGACACCACGCCGTCGTGTCCGTCGAATTCAAGAGGAGCTACTACTTCCGCTGCCCGCTGGAACGGGGAGGTGGACGTCGTCTTCATCAACAACCGAACGTGTGACCGAGTACGGAGGTGCTGCCCGTTCGTGGCGCCGGAAGCGATCGTGATCAAGATCTTCTACGCGCTTTTGCAAGCGGCAAGTGAACGTCTACCGCAGCAACAAGAGCCTCATCTTGTAGGCTTTGGAATCTCTTCAAGGGTGAGACTCGATACCCCCTCGTTGCTATCGTCTTCTAGATTGCATCTTGGCTTGGATTGCGTGTTCGCGGTAGGAAAATTTTTGTTTTCTATGCAACGTTATCCTACAATTTTTAATTTAGCACTAGCATCTAGGTATGAGGGGTGCTAAGTACTTTGCTTTGCTTCTAGGCTGACTTTGATACTCTTGTACTAATCCAGTACTAACCAAGTGAATCATGAATCAAAAAGTACTTTGATAAACAAAAATAAGTAAAGCTTGTAAAGTAAAACTTGGAAATTAGGATCTTGACATAAAGTAAATGGGTAATGCCTTGCTCATGGTGAGCTTTGCACTTTGCAAGAGTATTATCTTGCCTTGGTTGGGGAATTGGTCAAAGTGGTCTTCTTCTCCTTGGAAATAGACCTCCTCCTCCTCTTGATACTCCTCGGTACTAGCGTCTAAAATACGAATACAGGGTACACAATAATCATACCAAACTTATTTACTAAACTAGGCACACTCATGATTCACACACTTAAACTAGCATCACACATTACTATTGAGTTGGTGGATGTGTTTTTTCTTATTATTTAGGAAAAATAATTTCCTCTCATATTAATTTAGCTATTACTTTTAATTACTTAGAGAAATAATTTCCTCTCATTATCTTATTAAGATTTAATTTCTCTCCTGAATAATATGTGACCTAGGTTGACCAAAATCAACCTCTTCACACTTATCATTTAAGAAAATGATTTAAATGAGGTGAGCACCTCATCTAAAGGTATAAACGATGCCCCCATAGGGGGCTTCACAGAGTTTAACGCTTCTCATCCGTTAGATCTTTTCTAATGTTGGATCTGAGTCGTCTATTTTTTTCACAACATTGTATAAAAGGATGGTGAAAACCTAGCCGCCATCTCCAGCCCCCAATCCCGTCCGGCGCCGTCCTCCCCAATCCCCTCGTCCTGCTCTCCTCCTCCCCCCCCCCCCCCCCCCAGATCTCCATCTCTCTCTCCATGGTGTTGAACTGGAGGTGCACGGGAAGCCATCACTGTTGAGGTTCATGCCCGGCCGGCACAAGCCGACGCGTTGTCAGGAGGAGCCGTGGAGCAAGGGCCGCCGCCTACCCGTGAAGACGCCAAACCAAGGTGAGCTGCTTCATATCCTTGTGGCGGTCAACGACAAACTTGGCACGGACAGCCACAAAGATCTCATGGCTAAAACGTGCCACCAATCCGCCCTCGTCGCCAACCTCCTCTCCCGTGCTCTCCAGGGGCGTTGGCCAGCAGGTCAGCAGAGGAGAATTCTTCCTTCCTCGGCTAGACCTAAAGGTTCCTCTCTCTCTCTCTCTCTCTCTCTCTCTCAATATCCATCCCCGCCACATCCATTGTGCTGAAGCATGACGTCAATAGGCTAGGTGTTTCTCTAGACCATTGTCCTGAACTAAGTAATGAATTGGCTCTAAGGAACACCTTGTTTTCTCTTGCATTCGACTCATGTAAAGAACAGATTGTGATGTTAAATTCTTGCATTTTTTCTGGTCAAATTTCGTTGGAATTAATCTATTTGTAATAGATCCATTTTTGTTGGAAATTTTGGTTCTGAGAAGAAGATTTCTTTTTATTACAGGTTACGTAGGTGGTTTGCTTTGTAACAGATTGGAGGAGCTGAGATGGTGGAGCTTCAAGGGGAGCGCGCAGTCGCAACCTCCAGTTGGAGCGTCAGCGGCTGCTCCACCAGGAAGAGCTGTATCACCATCCCCACACTTCTCACATCTACGTGGTTGTGAGTGCATTTACCTAAGATTGAGGTTCCTCTCCCCCTACTGCTCCACCGGGAGGAGCACCGTCTTCGTCGCCGGACGCTTGTCCTGGCGTCGACGTGGCTATGTCTACATTTGATTCTTTTTCTCTGTGCTTAATAAAGGAGATAAATGGATGTGTCTACATAGCGGCAATGCGGAGCTGAAACTGTTGTAAGAAGCATTATTTTCCACTGTGTGTGCCTGCTTTCCTGACATTAGTTTATATTTGATTGGCCTCAGCAATGGGTCTAAAAATGGATACAACAGTTCATAATTAATGACATAAATTGTATGAATTCAATGACTAGCAAGATCTATTTTATTTTCTTACTATATTCATGATGCGGCAACATTTTGTACTGTTTGGAAACACTTTGTACTGGTGTTGGTAGCTTGTGACTTTAACAACAGAGGATTTATAAACCCACATGTCATTCATTGTGCCTTTGGAAACAGTATTGTCAAAATAATACTTCTATCTATAAGTGCGGTATGTGGTCTCGATCATGTTACAGGTTGGTTATAGTCTTAAAGTTACTGCATTTTTTGAGGGTGAATTGCATTGCACTGTTAAATGACACTATATCACTGTATTAAATAGATTGGCTACAGTGCAATCTAAAACTTCTATTGGAGTTTAGGAGGGTTTTAGGTTGATTTATCTCTGATGGGTTTTCCTTTTCCGGTGTTCGTTTATAGCCATTTCAAGCCATAGTTTTGTAACAATATAAGAGGTGTATGAAAGTATTTATTGGATGGTTTATTTCTTTGATTTTCTCTGTAAAGGAGTTCTAAGGAGTTCTGGAGTTCGTTGGCAAGGTAACATGTACATTTTCCTATCCAGATGTCCAAGAAAAGATAAAATGTTGTGAAATAGATCTGTATTATTATTGTATAAAGTGATTCATAAATATTGATAGTTCTAGATCTCTTTTCTTTCATGGGCTTATCTATTTTAAGCTTACACGGAAAATCTGCAATGTTGCTACATAAGTCTTTTGCTATGTTTGTTGAGGTATCCTACCGGAAAGGGGCGGCCCTATGTTGCCCTATAAGTCTTTCATGTGTCCGTCTTCTCTTTGCATGTTTCTGCTTCCTCCTATTGTTGCCCTATAAGTCTTTCATGTGCCCGTCTTCTCTTTGCATGTTTCTGCCTCATTAGATGTTGTATTTTAGCCTGTAGTAGAAAACACCATATAAAACTTGGGGATTTTTTTATTGACGTTACCACTACTGCTAAAGAGGCTTAGTTGTCCACCCAAGAAAGGCGATTAGGCAAAATTAGCGAGTGCGGTTCACAGTGAATTTACTAGAGCACTAATCGGCATATCTATATAATGTATTGGTTTCACTAGCTATGCATGGATTCCTATATTACTGGACGTTTTGATATTTTGAGGGATGTCGGCGAACAGTTCTGATCGTGCTGGAAGGGCAATTACACCTAGAACGTGTGCAGAATATTGTCTCTTGAGTAACCAATTATGTTGCTATTTCATAATTTATTCAGCTTGGATGGATCCGCACGATTCTAGACGCAGCCTAACCTCCCCCACCCCCAACCTGTAGCCCCGCCGCCGCCGGCGAACCTTCACGGTAGGTCCTCCCTCTCTCTCCCCCCCCCTCCGCCGGCGCCATGTCCTCCCACGACAGCAGCGACGCCCTCCGCCGCCGGAGCGACCGGTGGCTGTCCTCCGACGACGGCAGCTCCTCCAACCGCGATTCGCGCAGCTACAGCGACGTGGCCCGCACGCCGCCGCCGCCGCCACCACCTTCCCCACGGGCGGCCTCCCCGGCTCCACGACCGGCGGCGCCTCAGCGCGCTCCTGCCTCCACCCGCCTCGGCCCCCGCTCGGAGGTCCATCGCGTCATCGATGCGGCACCTCGCGGTGCGGACGCGGAGGGTTGGGAGCAGCCGCGGCGCAGGAACCACCAGCGCCGCTGCCCTCGAAGGGACGCCGGAGCGCGGCAGGTGCGCCGCAGCCCCTCGCCTGAGGTCGAAGCGGGCCTTTGCTTCCGCTGCCTGGAGCCTGGGCATGCGGTGCGCGACTGCATCAACGAGCTCCGCTGCCGCCGCTGCCTCCTCTCCGGCCACGGCTCGAGGAACTGCACGCCGGAGCAGCGTGAGTACGACCGCGCCCGCGCCCGCGCCCGGCTCCCTCCCCCACAGCGCGCCCCGGCCCTGCTCGCCCGTGTGCCACCGCCACCACCCCCTCCACCACCGCAGCCCACTGCGCGCGCCCTGGTGACCGTGCCCGCCCCGGTGGCCACTCCGGCGCCCGCACCGACTCAAGCGGAGCCTGTGCGCGTCATCATGCCGTGCACCGCTGAGATGGAGGAGGCGGAGGTGGTCTTGCGCCGCGCCATGGTTGCAACTATCACCGGCACAAGGCCCACGGTCACCGCCGGCGAGGTGACAGACCTGCTCTGCGCGACATTCGCCCTCCAAGCCAACGACTTCTCCGTCCATCTCCATCACCCTGAGGATTTCCTCATCATCTTCGGGTCGCAGCATGACCGGAACCGCATCTCCGGCGACCACTACCTCAGCAGCCCCAGATTCTCTCTCAACCTGCGCCCCTGGTGCAAGCTCGCCCACGCCGGCTGCGACAGGCTCGATCAACGCGTCGAGCTCCAGCTCCGCGGCATCCCTGCGCAAGCCTGACACTTGACGACGGCTGAGTTCTTGCTGCGTGGCAGCTGCTGGGTGGAAAGTCTCCACGCCGACACTCGCACCCGCTCCGACATGGCCACGTTTCGCTTGACGGCGCGCACCCGGAACCCCGCCGCCATTCGCCGGCACGCCGTGCTTGAGATCGTGGAGATCGTTCCGGCAAGCTCCATGTCCCAGGCGCCCACAATCAGGACCCTCACCTATCCCATCTCCATCAACGTGGCTGCTGATGCACACTCGGCGCCGGCCGCGCACCTTGCGGATGGCCCAGATGGTGGCAACGACGACGCCGGCAGCGGCCGTGGTGATGAAGACAACAGGCGCCCCCATGACTCGGCCACCGGGGAGGGCGGACGGCATGGCCGTCGACTCTCTCCCATGGGCAACTCAGAGACGAGGACGGCGCGCCGATGGCGTGGCTTGTGACGCGCAATGGCCTGGCCCTCCGCCACCGCGCACCGGTGCCGCCTCCGGCGTACGGACGATGCAGCCATGGCCAAGTCAAAGCGGGTCACGCCGACCAGCTCGCCAGCGCAAAAGCAACCACTGCTTTTGGCGAAAGAAGGTGGCAGCCCCTGCCAACACTGCTGCTGCCCCTGACCCTGCCACGACCAGTACACCCTTGGGCCCGGATACAGCTGCACATGGGACAGATGGCACGACCTCTATGGCCGCCTCCCCGACCAGCGCTGCTCCCACGCTGCCACAGATCGCAGATAGCGCCAATCCCACTGCGCCCACGCCTTGTCGGGACCTAGAAGAGATGCAGACCGCCCCATCTTTTGATGTGAGCGAGGTACCAGACTCCCAAATTGGAGCGGTTGCAGCACCCAAGGCTGATCCCCTGTCGGGCAACTCCTGTGTCCCGCCTGCTGGTGATTTGGACGCTTCTGTGGACCAAACGCCCCAGTCCACCGACGGAGGGCGGGAAGAAACTGCCACGCAGCCACCATCCAAATTTGCGTCGCCCGCCGCAACGTCACCGCCCCTTGCTTCGCTCGTAGAGGAGACCCAGGCCCAATGCAGCCCAGCCCACCCCCTGGCTAACGGCCCAGATGCAGCAGAAGCCACCACCACACCGGGCAAGTTCAAGTCCCCACCTGTGGTGATGCGCCGCCGCCAGCGCGCGCGTCCGCAGCAAGCACCTCCAAGCTCCTGGACTTTGGGCGAGTTCCTCACCGCTGCCACCGGCAAGCTGAGCGCTGCCCTACCTACCCCCGGAAAGCGACCTCGCCGCCCCCTTGTCTTCTCTCCAAGACGAGGCCGATCAGCATCCAGGCGCACGACGGCAGCCTCGGGCACTGCCGCACCACCCACAGCAGAAAGACGCGCCCATGTCCAGGTCCTGCGCACCTTGGGACTGCTCGACCTCAACGAGAAGATCACGGAGGAAACTATGAGAGCCTACGACAAGGTCTTTGCGATGCCAATACCGCTAGATATCCTGCGCGCCATTGCCGCCATTGTCGACAGGGAGGTTCCAGCGGATCCCGCAGTGCCTCCTTGCACAGTGCTGCCTGGCTGCCCGCTGCAGATGTAGCTGCTTGCTACACTCGACGTCGATCCCGTTCCCCATGTTAGAAAACCTTAAGATTGTCATCTGGAACGTGCGCGGGCTGAATTCCAAGGCACGCCGTATCGCCATCCGTGCCCTGCTCGCGACCACAAACGCCTCCATTGTATGCTTTCAAGAGACTAAGATCGATTTGTTCTACTCGGGCCTGATCCTGGAAACACTTGGCGCTGAATTTGACGACTTCACGTATCTCCCTGCTGATGGAACCCGTGGCGGCATCCTCCTTGCGTGGAAGAGTAGGACGGTGTCCATCACCGACCCCATCTTCACCACCAACACCCTCTCTGCCAAGGTCACCACTTCCGGCACCATGCCCTGGTGGATCACCATAGTCTACGGACCGCAGGAGAACGCCGACAAGATCGAGTTCCTCCAGGAACTGCGTGACCTCCGCCCCCTATGCCCCGGCCCATGGATGTTGTGTGGCGATTTTAACCTGATATATCGGGACGAGGACAAGAACAATGATCGTTTGGACAGGCGCATGATGGGGAGATTCCGGCGTTGCATCAACGACCTAGCGCTAAAAGAGGTGTACCTTAATGGCCGCCGCTATACGTGGACTAATGGGCAAGATCCGCCCACCCTGGTGCTGCTTGACCGCGTCCTATGCACTGCTGATTGGGAGGAACTTGTTGGTGAGTGCAGCCTAAGCTGCCTGGCGTCCGTCGTCTCTGATCACAGCCCTCTTCTGCTGGATTGCTCTCCTTCGCCACCGACGCACCGCCGGTTCCACTTTGAGGAGTTCTGGCTGCGCCTCGATGGCTTCTAGGAAACAGTGGCAGAGGCTTGGGGCTCGGTCCAGAGCGTCAACCCCTTTGAGCGTATGATGCTGAGACTACAGGCCACTGCGAGGAAATTGACTAGCTGGGCTGCCAAGTCGATCGGGAACGTGCGCCACAAGCTGGCAATCTGCCGTGAGCTCATACTCCGGTTTGACAAGGCCAGGGAGGGCCGTATGCTGACGCCACACGAATCGTGGCTGCACAAAGCTCTCAAGCTTTCCCACCTTGGCCTTGCGTCGCTCGATCGCACGATCGCACGCCAGCGGGCCCGTATCGCTAACCTAAAGGATGGAGACGCCAATACTGCGTTCTTCCACCAGCAGTGCTCATACCGCCGGCAGAAGAATAGGATACGCCGTATCACAGTTGGCAACCGCGTGCTCGACCAACCTGCCGTGATGGCTGAGGCGGCTTTCTCGCACTTCGACGACCTGCTTGGCACGGAGTTTGTTCGAGATTGCACCCTAAACCTCGACCAGCTGATCACGCCGTCTGCTGATCTAGCCGAGCTCGATGAGCCATTCTCCGAGGACGAGATCTGGGCTGCGATCAAGCGCTTACCCGTACGCAAAGCACCTGGGCCTGACGGATTCACCGCCGAATTTCTGCGCGCATGCTGGCCCGTGGTCAAACAAGACGTGCTCGCCGTCTTCCACCGGTTCGATGATCTACGCGGACGAGGATTCCATAGGATCAACCAAGCGCTGCTCACCCTGCTACCTAAACGCCCAGATGCCCAGACGCTTGGCGACTACCGTCCCATCAGTCTCGTGCACTTGATTGGCAAAATGGTCGCGAAGGTGCTATCGCTAAGGCTGGCCCCGAAGCTCAACAGCCTAGTGAGCAAGAACCAGAACGCTTTCATCGGTGGCCGCAGCCTACACGACAATTTCGTGCTTGTCCGACAGTCCATGCGCCTGTTACATCAGCTACGTGAGCCGAGAGTCATGCTGAAGCTAGATCTCGCCAAAGCCTTTGACACGCTATCCTGGGCGTTCCTCTTCGAGGTGCTCCGGCGGTATGGTTTCGGTGACAAATTCATGGACTGGATTGCGATCCTGCTCTCCTCCGCAAGCACGCGTGTCCTGCTAAATGGCTGCCCTGGGCCACCGATCTGGCACCGCCGAGGACTGCGGCAAGGGGACCCCTTGTCGCCGCAGCTCTTCGTGTTGGCTGTGGACGCCCTTGGGAGGCTGGTCACGCACGCGGCCACTGTCGGAATTCTACAAGCTCTCCACCCGACCAAGACCATCCCGGTGGCATCCCTCTATGCCGACGACGTGGTCATGTTCTGCCACCCCACCGTCGCCGACGCCAATGCCGTCAAGTCAATCTTGCGGCTGTTTGGCGGAGCCTCCGGCCTACAAGTCAACTACGACAAGAGCGCAGCGACATTGCTGAACTGCGAGGAGGATGCGGCCACGGTGATCACCACGACTCGGCTCTGCCGGCTAGCGGATTTGCCCTTGACCTACCCGGGCATCCCACCGACTTTGCGGCGTCCTACCGGGGCCCGGTTCCTGCCCCTGGTGGCCAAGACCGCGACTAAACTTCCAACTTGGAAGTCCAGGCTCATGGACAGATCGGGCGGCTCACGCTCGTCAAAGCCGTTCGGCTGCAATCTCCCTGCACCGGATCCCGGTTCTACAGCCGCCAAAGTGCATCCTCAAGATGCTTGGAGAAGATACAGCGTGGATTTCTTTGGGAGGGAAGAGCTGAGGCTAGCGGTGGACACTGCCACGTCAATTGGCGCACCGTAAGCCGGCCAATCTCACTTGGAGGCCTCGGCGTCCATGATCTGGAGAGGGCTGGGCTTGCGCTGCGTCTACGATGGCTGTGGCTAAGTAGAACCGACCAAAACAGAGCCTGGAGCGGCCTGGACTTGCAATTCACCCAGCAGGAGCGCTGCTTGTTCTTCGCCTCCACCCACATGATCGCCGGCGACGGACAGACCGGCAGGTTCTGTGTCAACACCCGGATTTTTAAGTCCGGATGCCTATTATGTCATACATCGCAATCCCAGGAATATTGTTGTTGCGAGGCATAATAGTTAAGTATCACAGTCATCATTCATTACATACCATAAGTCTTACAATCTTGGAATCACATGATCCATATTACACGAATAGTTGATCTATCGATCAACGAACATACACAAGTTCATAGTTCACATAGCGGAAGCGTAAGATACAAGGACTCTCTAGTCCACAGGCCAACGCTTGACGTCGGAAGGCGCTTAGTTGTCGTAGGCGTCCTGCTGGTCATCTCCTTGTTCATCTTCATACTCCGGCCATTTGAATAGCCAGGGGACAAAGCCGTGAGTACTTTAAGTACTCGCAAACTAATACTAAAGTAAGTGCTAGACATTCTAGTATGGTTTGCTAAGCTCTAGTTTATTTGCGTAAAGCTAGTTTTAGTTCACAAAGTTTGAGAAAAGCTTATTCAAGTGCTAACTAACTCAAGTGGGAACATTAGTGTCATTCCCACCCTTCAAGTGGTGATTTCAATTCAATTCACCACAAGTCATTTCACCATCACCTTTCAACATCATTTTCAAAAATATGACATCGGAAACTGTATGGCCTTTCCAACCGTCCGTAACCGTGGACGCGGCTATTCGAATAGGTTTACACTCTGCAGAGGTTGCACACTTGTGCCACAACATTTGATTTCATCCGTCGGGATTTCCCGAATCATCGTAACACGGTACGCGGATCATCAACCATAACCTTTCACTTACGAATCCTAGTATGAGCACCTCTCCCCATGAGCTTGGCCTCCCGGTGAAGACAGACGATCGGCCTCGGGAACCGCACGAGGCTTGGGCCGGACATTCACCTCATTTCGCATCATATCGTATCGTTTCTTTTGTGGTAGAGGCAGCTTTCGGCATAACCCCGATGACGCTTGTTTAGAGGGAACCCATACTAAGACACATAAACTTCCAGTTAAGCCCTACCCATAATCAGGTATTGTGGGGGTACTTGATAATTGGAAAGGTATCGCATTCAAACCAACATCATTGTTTTATCAAAAATCACCATCTTCTCTTGTTCATATTCACCTTCAAAAATCCTTCAATGGAATGCATCATCATTCCAAGGTTTCAAATTCGTTTCAAATTCACATTGTTCCCATCTAGAGTAGTCAAGTTTTTAATTCATTAGCACTAGCTCTAATCCATGAGGGGTGCTATCTTGCTTTGCTTGGAAGAGACTAACTCACTACTCTAGTAACCAACTTGTACTTTGACCAAAGTTAACTATAAAAGTAACTCATTTAGAAATCAAGTAAAAACTTGTAAAGTAAAAACTTGGGATGGGTTCATGTAAGAAAAGATAAGAGACATGGTGCCTTGCCCCAAGGGGCTTTGCACTTTGCAAGAATATTAGCTTGCCTTGATAGTTCTCAAACTGTTCCTCCTCCTCCTCTTGGTAGTATCCTTCTTCTTCGGCGTACTCTCCGGTGCTACCGTCTAAATTTGAATACGAGTATAATTACTCACTAATTCAATGGCTATTCCATACATCACATATAATCACACAAACTACTCTATGCACACAAGTAAATTAACTAGAGTGCATGGGTTGTGGGGTTTAAAAGGAATTCACTTCTTTGTATTTTATATGTAAATGATAGTTTCCATAGGGTTCTTGAGAAATAAATTCCTCTCATTGAGATCTCCTTAAGATTTAATTTCTCAAACAATTATACATGAAATGGGTATTGACCTAGGTCAACCATTCATCATCAATATTTGAGAAAATGATTTAAATGAGGTAGGTCACCTCATACCATTTAAATACTACTACAAATGAATTAAATCTCAAGCCATTCATATAAGAGAGTTTGGACCAGAGGTACAAACATCCCATGAATGCCTGGTGAGACAAGTTTAAATGAAGTATAAGACTTCACACAATTTACTTTAATAGTTTTGGACAATATCAACTAGTTAAACTAGTCAAATTATCCATTCATTTAACTATGGCATGATCATGCAAAGTGACCACACCATTTTCTTGCAGAAACAATTAGTGTAAGTCAAATGTGAGCTATTAGAGTTGGAATTAACTTAATAACTATTTTGGTTGATTTTTAAGAATTATTTGAATAGGGAAAAGTCCCTGTCTTGTTATTTTTATCATAAATATTCTATAAAGAATCTGACCATGAGGCCAGTGGCATTGGCTAGATAATTTTCAGTAGCTTTCCAACCATATAAAGTTCACTAAATTTGGTTTAGCCAATTTGAATCTATTGATTTTCAAAGTTTGGGCAGTATTGGAAATCATTTGAAATAAATAAACCTAGTTTGAATTAAAAAGGGCCGGCGGGAAAAGCTACTCGGGCCAAAAGGTTTAAAAACGGCCCGAGCCAGCCCGGCTACGGTCCAGTACCGCGCGGGCTGCACTGACGAGAGGGTCCCGCATGTCGGCGGCGTTTAAAACCCGAAACGGTACGAGCGACGTGGCGCGTTGGATTAGAAGGCAATCCAACGGCGCACGGTCGTCGTCTTCTCCGGCGAGAAGCGAGAGGTTCGGGCGGCGAGCCTAGGGGGTGGGAGAGCTAACCGGGGCTCCCGCGGTGGCTGGCAGTGTGCGTGATGTAGATGTGGAAGACGGTGGTTCTCCTGGTACCGGCGGCGACTCCTGGATCGGCTCCAATCGACGGCGGCGAGGTGCGGTACTGGCGGGCTCCGATCTTCAAATTGGAGCAGCTCCGGCGACAATCGAGCGAGTGGTTGGGTGGAGGAGAGGCAGTGAGAGGTGGGGAGTGAGGTGGTGTGCTCGGCTTCGTCCGAGGAACGCCGTATTTATAGATGGCCAAGGGTGCTGCGTGGCCGTGAAGAAGTCGACCGAGGTGCGGCGGTTCCGGCGAGCGGTTGGGCTAGGCGAGGGTGCTGTCGGGTTCTCCTCGTCCAGGCGAGGCTAGGGGAGGTGTTGGCTTGGTCGGGCGGCGTGGTATGGCGAAGCATTGCTTCCGTGTCTGCCGTGCTGGTCGCGGGATCGCGTCGTCGTCTCCGGCGGCGGCGGGCACGGGTCGTGGTCGAGGGCGTGTCTGGCGACGTCCTGGTGGCGCGTGCGTGCTCAACGGCTAGTCAGGGGGGCCGGGGCGTGCTCGGGGTGGTGGCGCGGCACGTGTACTGAGCGTGTCCGCGTCGGGCACACGCGCGACGCGAGCGGCGTCCAGGGCGTGTGTGGGCGCGCGTCGTCCGGCCAATGTCGAGCTCCTCCTCGACCAGGGCTGTGCTAGGCGAGGCTAGGCAATGTGGTGGCGTGCTGTGGCGAGGGGGCCAGGGTTGGTAAGCAAGGGAGAGAGGGGAGGTGGATCGGGGTGGTGGCATGGCCGGTATGGCCATGTCTAGCTTGTTCTCTCTCTCTCCCTAGGGTTTCTATGCTGGTGTTAGTGAGAGAGGGAACCAGGGGACCAATTGGTGTAGGTTGGGGTAGGTTAGTTAGAGTAGAATCACTATTTGCAATAGTTGCAAATAGTGCCCAATTTTGGAATTCACAAAATTGTCCAAATTTGAAATAATTCAAATGGTGAATGTTTTTGAAATGTGAGGGTTTAGATAAGTTGTAATTGACCAGAGATGATTTTAGGTGGTGGTGGAAAAGTTTGAATTCAAGAATTGCAAAAATTGACAAGTGTGAGATTGTTCCACTTGTTAAAATGTTGCAACTTTGGATGAGCATAGCTATTGATCAAGGATGAATTTGGCAGTGTGATCTTCACCAAAGTTGTTCACCTTGATGTTGACTTTGAAATGGTGCAAAGAGTTAGCAAGAATTGGTTTGAGAAAATTGAATGGCAAGGGCTCAAAGTGGTGATCAGACTATAAATTTCAGTTTTGACCACTATCATATGTGAGTGGGAATTGTCTTTGAATTTCATTTAAATTGTGAAACCTTGATTCCAAAAGTTTTAATAAGTGTTAAAGACATTATTCAACTAATGGGGAAGACCAAATAGGTCTAGGGTCAAAGTTTATAAAAATGGCATAAGCCTTATGTGAGGGTTTTGTGACTTTCTAATTTTTATTTATTTTATTTTTCTCTGCTTCACTTTGACAAGGGTGAGGTTTATTTGGTGCTAGATTGAGTTGGATGAAAAGTTCAAACCATTTTGAGGCAATAGAAGTGGCTAGGTCAAGATTGGATAATTTGGCTAAGTGCCACATATGCCTCTATGCATATGTTGGATTTTCTTTTGTTTCTTACTTGAAAAGGGTTGGTAAGTGCTTTGTTAAGTGTGTGGTGGTATTTCAATTCATCTATTCAAAGTAGACAAAGCAAAGCTCATCATTTCTAAAAAGTAGCCATAGGCTTGCATATGCCTTCTTCTTAACTAAGATCTTTTCTTTTTATTTTATTTTTCAACGATTGATGACAAGAGGGATGAGGTTTAGGGTTTAGTAAGTTTTGCAATGGTTCACCACCATTTATCAAAGTAAGAAAGGTAGAGTTTAAAAATTTACTCATTAGGGCCACATGCCCACATATGTCTTTTTCTTCTATTTTGGGTTTCTCAAAATAGATCCAAAAGATTTTGAGAAGGTTAGGGTTTAGGGTTTTTCTTATTTGATTTCTTTCTCTTCTATTTTATTGGGTTTGTGATCTTCACTTGATCACTTTAAGGTTTTTAGGGTTTATCACATAAGCATAACTACACTCATCATGGCAAAAACACAAGTAAAAGGTATGAGCACTAAACATAGCACTCCATGTAAGAAAAGTTTTTGTTGGTTCACATTTTTGGAAAAAGGAAATTCATTTTCTCTTTGTTTTGAAATTTGGGGTGTTACAAACCCTTCCCCCTTAAACAAATCTCGTCCCGAGATTTTAAGAAAAGTTAGGTTCCTAAGAGAGATTGGGTGATATGATTTAACAGGAAGACATACTTGGCATAGCCTGAGGTGCTTCTTGGGCTTCAGTGGCAGTCATGTTGTAGTAGCAGCCGTTGTTGTTCTGGTTCTTTCTTGCGGCAAAGCGGTGTTGGTTCTGAGCAGGTGCAGCGGTGTTGCCGGCAATCTTTGCGAGTCTCTTGGGGCACTCATTGGAGTAATGCCCAACCACTCCACACTCATAACAAGTGATGGTTGACTTGTCCTTGGGGTTGATGGGCACAGTGTTGTTGTTGGTGGTGTTGTTGTTGTTCCCGTTGTTGTTGCTGTTGTTGGGGTTGTTGTTGCCGGTGTGACTGTCGTTGTTGTTGCCTCCGGGCTTCGGGGGTCCTCCGTGGTTGTTGGTGTAGTTTGGGCGGTAATTCTGAGCAGGGGGCTTGTTGTATTTTGGAGTATATCCTCCAGATGAGTTGTTGCGGTACTTCTGGGTATTGCTGGACCCATGCTGGTTCATCATCCGGCGTTTGCGGTTCTCGTTGGCTTGGTGAAGCTTCCCTTCCATCTGGATGGCGGAGTCCACCAGGGATTCTAAGTCAGCAAAGGGAATGTTGACCAGTACAGTCTGCATCTCGTCGTGGAGTCCGTTCAGGAATCTTTCCTTCCTCTTCTCATTGGTGTCGGTTTCGTCCGGGGCGTACCTTGACAGAGTAAGGAATCTGTCGCGGTATTCCACCACCGACATTCTGCCTTGCTTGAGTTCGCGGAACTCGTCTCTCATCATCTTGATCAGTCCTTGGGGCACATGGTACTTGCTAAACTTCAGCTTGAAGTCTTCCCAGGTCATCATATGTCCAGCATTCATTGTGCGGACGCTGGTCCACCAGGCTCGTGCAGGTCCTGACAGATAGTGGGTGGCGAACAGTACTTTCTCTGTGGCTTCAACTTGCGCAACTTCGAGGTTGTTCTCCATTGTCTGGAGCCAGTCATCAGCATCGAGGGGCTCTTCGGTTTTGCTGAAAATAGGTGGGTTGGTGTTTTGAAAGTTCTTCAGTTTTGACCCCGGGTGGTCGTGGTTTCCATGGCCATTGTTGTTCTGAGCAATCAGCTGCAGTGCAGCAAGGTTGGCCTGGCGTTCAGCTCTCTCGGCTTCTCGGTCTGCCCTCATCATCTCTAGCATCTGCATCATGGCGTCTTGGGTGGCGCTGCGGGTTGGTGGGGCCATCTGAGTATCGGAGGTGGATGATAAGGTAAGAGGGAAATTTCTATGGTTTGTTTGAGTTAAAGTTCAAGAAGTTTCAAAAGTTTAAAACTTGAAAATTTGAGTAGTGTTGAAGGGGTAAAACCAACAACACTTTTTCATTCATACCAAACATCACACATTACAAAGCTAACACACCGTTGGTTTTAAGAACCATTCATCGCTCTATGATACAAGGGGATCTTGATACAAACTCACACCTACACATGTGCTCAAGTGAAACTACTGCTCACTATCCACCTCTATCGGGGTGTGGTTATCTTCCCGGCTTCCGAAACTCGTAGTCTTCCGGATCCGTGTCATCAAAGTCCTCGCCATCACTCATGAAG
Organism: Lolium rigidum; assembly: GCF_022539505.1. NCBI lineage: Eukaryota > Viridiplantae > Streptophyta > Magnoliopsida > Poales > Poaceae > Lolium > Lolium rigidum. The sequence continues at coordinate 341,926,434 of NC_061513.1, read as the reverse complement.
GCTTCTTCTCCCCGAGGGTCTTCATCTTCCTCTTCCATCTCATTCAGCTGATCCTCTTGGGCCCCGACGGTGGCCTCCAAGGAGACTATCTTTGTGCGGAGGTGCGCAATGATAGCGTCCTTTTTGACACGCTGCTGGCGAAGTATCTTGCGCTCGTAGGCAAGGGTCCCGACGGTATCGGTCTTCCGCGCTAGGTGGGCGCGAATCTGGTTGGCGTAGACGCGATAGTTGTCCAGCTCCTTCGGGTGTCGTGTAGCATAGTATCCGGGTGCTCCACGTGATATTTCAGCTCCGGGTGGGGTGACGGTGCCCCGGGTCCTCCAATGGAGTCATGCCTTGCAAAATGAGCAAAGCGAGTCCCATAAAGCGCGATCACATGCTGCCCACACAGACGGGCAAGTGCTTCCTGCATGGCTCTAGCTAGTCCATCTAGCCAGTTGCTTTCCATGACAGAGAACTGGATCCTCATAGAAATAGGAGACTCCTTCTTGCCTCTGAGATCCGCAGTGATGACCCACTGCAGTTTCCTTCCGGGCTGGTGGTCCATTTGAGTTCCAAGGAACTCCGGGTGCGGGCGTCCGAGATACTCAGACAAAGCGTCTAAGTCCTGCTCGAAACGCATGTTGCCACCATTCCCCAACCGGTAAAACTTGGTGTTGTGGGGCAACGCCATCTGAAAGAGAATTGGATGAGTAAGTTATAGAGTGCAAAGTGTGGCAAAATTTTAAGTTGATTCAAATAAGATAGAACATGATTCATCACATTTTGGCAAAGTCTTAAGACAAGAGTATAGTAAGTTTTTCACAAATATTTTCTTTCATTTGATTTAAAAATTAAATTTTTCAGAACGCCCATTCTAACTAAGGTCTTCTAAGGTCAAACAATGGCTCGATACCAACTTGTCAACACCCGGATTTTTAAGTCCGGATGCCTATTATGTCATACATCGCAATCCCAGGAATATTGTTGTTGCGAGGCATAATAGTTAAGTATCACAGTCATCATTCATTACATACCATAAGTCTTACAATCTTGGAATCACATGATCCATATTACACGAATAGTTGATCTATCGATCAACGAACATACACAAGTTCATAGTTCACATAGCGGAAGCGTAAGATACAAGGACTCTCTAGTCCACAGGCCAACGCTTGACGTCGGAAGGCGCTTAGTTGTCGTAGGCGTCCTGCTGGTCATCTCCTTGTTCATCTTCATACTCTGGCCATTTGAATAGCCGGGGACAAAGCCGTGAGTACTTTAAGTACTCGCAAACTAATACTAAAGTAAGTGCTAGACATTCTAGTATGGTTTGCTAAGCTCTAGTTTATTTGCGTAAAGCTAGTTTTAGTTCACAAAGTTTGAGAAAAGCTTATTCAAGTGCTAACTAACTCAAGTGGGAACATTAGTGTCATTCCCACCCTTCAAGTGGTGATTTCAATTCAATTCACCACAAGTCATTTCACCATCACCTTTCAACATCATTTTCAAAAATATGACATCGGAAACTGTATGGCCTTTCCAACCGTCCGTAACCGTGGACGCGGCTATTCGAATAGGTTTACACTCTGCGAGAGGTTGCACACTTGTGCCACAACATTTGATTTCATCCGTCGGGATTTCCCCGAATCATCGTAACACGATACGCGGATCATCAACCATAACCTTTCACTTACGAATCCTAGTATGAGCACCTCTCCCCATGAGCTTGGCCTCCCGGTGAAGACAGACAGTCAGCTCAGGAACTGCACGAGGGCTTGGGCCGGACATTCACCTCATTTCGCATCATATCGTATCGTTTCTTTTGTGGTAGAGGCAGCTTTCGGCATAACCCCGATGACGCTTGTTTAGAGGGAACCCATACTAAGACACATAAACTTCCAGTTAAGCCCTACCCATAATCAGGTATTGTGGGGGTACTTGATAATTGGAAAGGTATCGCATTCAAACCAACATCATTGTTTTATCAAAAATCACCATCTTCTCTTGTTCATATTCACCTTCAAAAATCCTTCAATGGAATGCATCATCATTCCAAGGTTTCAAATTCGTTTCAAATTCACATTGTTCCCATCTAGAGTAGTCAAGTTTTTAATTCATTAGCACTAGCTCTAATCCATGAGGGGTGCTATCTTGCTTTGCTTGGAAGAGACTAACTCACTACTCTAGTAACCAACTTGTACTTTGACCAAAGTTAACTATAAAAGTAACTCATTTAGAAATCAAGTAAAAACTTGTAAAGTAAAAACTTGGGATGGGTTCATGTAAGAAAAGATAAGAGACATGGTGCCTTGCCCCAAGGGGCTTTGCACTTTGCAAGAATATTAGCTTGCCTTGATAGTTCTCAAACTGTTCCTCCTCCTCCTCTTGGTAGTATCCTTCTTCTTCGGCGTACTCTCCGGTGCTACCGTCTAAATTTGAATACGAGTATAATTACTCACTAATTCAATGGCTATTCCATACATCACATATAATCACACAAACTACTCTATGCACACAAGTAAATTAACTAGAGTGCATGGGTTGTGGGGTTTAAAAGGAATTCACTTCTTTGTATTTTATATGTAAATGATAGTTTCCATAGGGTTCTTGAGAAATAAATTCCTCTCATTGAGATCTCCTTAAGATTTAATTTCTCAAACAATTATACATGAAATGGGTATTGACCTAGGTCAACCATTCATCATCAATATTTGAGAAAATGATTTAAATGAGGTAGGTCACCTCATACCATTTAAATACTACTACAAATGAATTAAATCTCAAGCCATTCATATAAGAGAGTTTGGACCAGAGGTACAAACATCCCATGAATGCCGGTGAGACAAGTTTAAATGAAGTATAAGACTTCACACAATTTACTTTAATAGTTTTGGACAATATCAACTAGTTAAACTAGTCAAATTATCCATTCATTTAACTATGGCATGATCATGCAAAGTGACCACACCATTTTCTTGCAGAAACAATTAGTGTAAGTCAAATGTGAGCTATTAGAGTTGGAATTAACTTAATAACTATTTTGGTTGATTTTTAAGAATTATTTGAATAGGGAAAAGTCCCTGTCTTGTTATTTTTATCATAAATATTCTATAAAGAATCTGACCATGAGGCCGGTGGCATTGGCTAGATAATTTTCAGTAGCTTTCCAACCATATAAAGTTCACTAAATTTGGTTTAGCCAATTTGAATCTATTGATTTTCAAAGTTTGGGCAGTATTGGAAATCATTTGAAATAAATAAACCTAGTTTGAATTAAAAAGGGCCGGCGGGAAAAGCTACTGGGCCAAAAGGTTTAAAAACGGCCCGAGCCAGCCCAACTACGGTCCAGTACCGCGCGGGCTGCCTGACAGAGGGTCCCGCATGTCAGCGGCGTTTAAAACCCGAAACGGTACGAGCGACGTGGCGCGTTGGATTAGAAGGCAATCCAACGGCGCACGGTCGTCGTCTTCTCCGGCGAGAAGCAGAGGTTCGGGCGGCGAGCCTAGGGGGTGGGAGAGCTAACCAGGGCTCCCGCGGTGGCTGGCAGTGTGCGTGATGTAGATGTGGAAGACGGTGGTTCTCCTGGTACCGGCGGCGACTCCTGGATCGGCTCCAATCGACGGCGGCGAGGTGCGGTACTGGCGGGCTCCGATCTTCAAATTGGAGCAGCTCCGGCGACAATCGAGCGAGTGGTTGGGTGGAGGAGAGGCAGTGAGAGGTGGGGAGTGAGGTGGTGTGCTCAGCTTCGTCCAGGGAACGCCGTATTTATAGATGGCCAAGGGTGCTGCGTGGCCGTGAAGAAGTCGACCGAGGTGCGGCGGTTCCGGCGAGCGGTTGGGCTAGGCGAGGGTGCTGTCGGGTTCTCCTCGTCCAGGCGAGGCTAGGGGAGGTGTTGGCTTGGTCGGGCGGCGTGGTATGGCGAAGCATTGCTTCCGTGTCTGCCGTGCTGGTCGCGGGATCGCGTCGTCGTCTCCGGCGGCGGCGGGCACGGGTCGTGGTCGAGGGCGTGTCTGGCGACGTCCTGGTGGCGCGTGCGTGCTCAACGGCTAGTCAGGGGGGCCAGGGCGTGCTCGGGGTGGTGGCGCGGCACGTGTACTGAGCGTGTCCGCGTCGGGCACACGCGCGACGCGAGCGGCGTCCAGGGCGTGTGTGGGCGCGCGTCGTCCGGCCAATGTCGAGCTCCTCCTCGACCAGGGCTGTGCTAGGCGAGGCTAGGCAATGTGGTGGCGTGCTGTGGCGAGGGGGCCAGGGTTGGTAAGCAAGGGAGAGAGGGGAGGTGGATCGGGGTGGTGGCATGGCCGGTATGGCCATGTCTAGCTTGTTCTCTCTCTCTCCCTAGGGTTTCTATGCTGGTGTTAGTGAGAGAGGGAACCAGGGGACCAATTGGTGTAGGTTGGGGTAGGTTAGTTAGAGTAGAATCACTATTTGCAATAGTTGCAAATAGTGCCCAATTTTGGAATTCACAAAATTGTCCAAATTTGAAATAATTCAAATGGTGAATGTTTTTGAAATGTGAGGGTTTAGATAAGTTGTAATTGACCAGAGATGATTTTAGGTGGTGGTGGAAAAGTTTGAATTCAAGAATTGCAAAAATTGACAAGTGTGAGATTGTTCCACTTGTTAAAATGTTGCAACTTTGGATGAGCATAGCTATTGATCAAGGATGAATTTGGCAGTGTGATCTTCACCAAAGTTGTTCACCTTGATGTTGACTTTGAAATGGTGCAAAGAGTTAGCAAGAATTGGTTTGAGAAAATTGAATGGCAAGGGCTCAAAGTGGTGATCAGACTATAAATTTCAGTTTTGACCACTATCATATGTGAGTGGGAATTGTCTTTGAATTTCATTTAAATTGTGAAACCTTGATTCCAAAAGTTTTAATAAGTGTTAAAGACATTATTCAACTAATGGGGAAGACCAAATAGGTCTAGGGTCAAAGTTTATAAAAATGGCATAAGCCTTATGTGAGGGTTTTGTGACTTTCTAATTTTTATTTATTTTATTTTTCTCTGCTTCACTTTGACAAGGGTGAGGTTTATTTGGTGCTAGATTGAGTTGGATGAAAAGTTCAAACCATTTTGAGGCAATAGAAGTGGCTAGGTCAAGATTGGATAATTTGGCTAAGTGCCACATATGCCTCTATGCATATGTTGGATTTTCTTTTGTTTCTTACTTGAAAAGGGTTGGTAAGTGCTTTGTTAAGTGTGTGGTGGTATTTCAATTCATCTATTCAAAGTAGACAAAGCAAAGCTCATCATTTCTAAAAAGTAGCCATAGGCTTGCATATGCCTTCTTCTTAACTAAGATCTTTTCTTTTTATTTTATTTTTCAACGATTGATGACAAGAGGGATGAGGTTTAGGGTTTAGTAAGTTTTGCAATGGTTCACCACCATTTATCAAAGTAAGAAAGGTAGAGTTTAAAAATTTACTCATTAGGGCCACATGCCCACATATGTCTTTTTCTTCTATTTTGGGTTTCTCAAAATAGATCCAAAAGATTTTGAGAAGGTTAGGGTTTAGGGTTTTTCTTATTTGATTTCTTTCTCTTCTATTTTATTGGGTTTGTGATCTTCACTTGATCACTTTAAGGTTTTTAGGGTTTATCACATAAGCATAACTACACTCATCATGGCAAAAACACAAGTAAAAGGTATGAGCACTAAACATAGCACTCCATGTAAGAAAAGTTTTTGTTGGTTCACATTTTTGGAAAAAGGAAATTCATTTTCTCTTTGTTTTGAAATTTGGGGTGTTACATTCTGGGAGGACCGCTGGATCGACGGCCGCTCCGTCAGTCAAATCGCACCGGAACTGTATGCCTGCATCCCCAAGAGACGCCGGAAGGGCACGTCGATCGCCGACGGACTACTCGCGCACCGCTGGGCTCGTGACATCCATGGTGTCATCGGCATCCGTGAGATCGGCCAGTACCTGCTGCTTTGGAGGAAGGTGGAGCAATTCACACTCACCGACCAGCCAGATCAAATGGTATGGCGTTGGAGTGCTAGCGGAACATATTCCGCCAAGACACTGCTACTTGAGCATGTTCCAAGGATCCAAGAGCTGCGGTGCATGGAGGCTGATTTGGAGAACCTGGGCGCCGCCGCGGGTAAAGTTCTTCCACTGGCTTGCTCACAAGGACCGATGTTGGACAGCGGAGCGGCTGCAGAGACACGGCCTACAACACCATCCCGAGATGTCTCCTATGCGATCGGGAACCGGAATCGTTGCAACACCTACTGCTAGCATGCCCCTTCTCAAGGCATGTACGGCATGACACCTTGGCATTGCTTAGGCTCACCTGCAGGCCACCGACAATGAGCCCTCGCTCAGCGAATGGTGGATCTTGGCGAGGCAAGCAACTCCGAAGCAAATGCGCAAGGGTCTTGCCACTGTCACGCTGCTCATCCCTTGGCTCATTTGGAAGCACCGAAACGCTTGCGTCTTTGAGGGAGAGAGGTCTACGGTCCAGCGCGTGTGTGAGCAGTTTAGAGTAGAAGCAACGCTTTGGGCGAGAGCCGGTGCGGCTGGCCTCCGCGATATCCTACCCACAGACTGGGATGTACACTGAATTCTCGTATCTGTAAGCCACCGAGGTGGCTAACATCTGTAACCAACTCTTCTTTGCAATGAAATGAAACGCAATGTCATTGCGTTTTCTCGAAAAAAATAATTTATTCAGCTTTACCACAGGTTGAAACTGGACATGTCTTCACTTGCTACTTAATTTATTTAGCTTTAAGTTATTCGTGCCAGTGACTGAAACTTGTTGCCTTTTCTAGGGCAATTGTGTGTCCTTAACTTCCTGGGATGGAGTTAATTAAATTCAGTTTCAACGATACCTAGAGGACCGAGGAACTTGAGTACTCTTGGCACGTATATTAAAGATCTGTTTTGTAAGTATGAGGTAAATCTCTCTTGAACTATTTTCCTCAAGTGGCATAATATAATAGTCCTAGATTTTGGTCTCTGCGTTACTTTTCAGTTGCTTGCGTTATTGTTGGATTCCTTTTCTGTCATAAGTACATGTCACCCCGTTTAGATAATCCTTATTGTTCTTTGGCATATATATTTCATTGGAGAAATATAATATAATACTTAGATGGTTGTACTCCTCAATGCATCTAGACCAGCAATATCAGATGTAATACGGTAGCTGTCACATTTTACTAGAGTTTTTACATGCACTGGTTGTTAAATCTTCTGAAGTGATTGCTTTTGAATAGGTACTTGTCTTATTAGCTATAAGTCTATAACCGAATCAAGTTCTTTCTATTTTTTATGAGAAGGAAATAAGATGCCATAAAAGTCAGTGACAAGCCTTCCGTTGAACCATAGTTAAAAATATCTTCAGGCTATTGTTTGTTTGTCCCATTGATTTATTTAGTTAGATATATCAGGTGGAAAATTTGTGACAGTTATCTTTTTTGCAATCCATTTATTTTAATAGAGAGTCTATGGTAACAATATTTTTTGCTGTTGAAGCTTGGATGCTTCTGGTTTTGATGAAGGTAGAATAAATTACACTAGGATAAAATAAAGCAATAGAGAGCCTATGTTTGTTTGTTTATTTGCAGAACAATTGAATGTTATGCTTCTCAAGAATTTGTGTTTTGTAAATTGTATTCTGTAGTTTACATTTACTTGCAATATAGAAATGGTTTTCCTTTGGACATTTATATTCATTTCTCATTTGGTTTGGTTCTTCCATTGTACTCAACAGTCAGATACTCTCCCTGTCTATGTGTATTTTCTACTATTTTTTCTCTCCAATTTACAGGTAGGTCGTCGATATCTCCTTCAAATATAAATTCAATCACTACATGCAATACTGCCCTAAGTTGTATGCAGGTAAAATATTATGGATTCACAGCTTTGGTTCGTTGAAGTGTGAAGTTGGTTCAATATTATATGGAGCATGAAATGTATACATAGTTTGTAGCATTACTATAGGTGAACACCCACTCTATTTGATTTCTTCATGTGAATTACTATGGCCAGAGTTAAAAGATATAAAAAGTTTATTGATTTGCAATTACGCAATGCAGAGATGGGAGAATGGACGGCTCCACCTCCTCCAACCTCACCTCCTATCGGCGCCCAGAGTGGTAAAGTAATGCATGCAGAGACGACCAAATATGCTGAGCCGAGGTGAGTCGATGTCAATTTGCAATAGGTGTTTTTTTTTCCTTTCATGAATCTTCATGTGCCCACACATGTTGTATGGATGCGATGCCGCAAACGCATATAGTGATTTATTACTGTTAACATATGAATTTCCTCTTCTTTTGTCGATCTCCCATAGGAGAAGTAAAAGAGAAGGACCAATTGTTGTGGTCGATTTGTAGGAAAAATTCCTCTTGTGCTTTAATTGAAACTTGTTTTATTTATCTATTGATATAGAAAGCAGTCAAATTTCATTCCCTGTTTTCTTATGCTAATTCTAGAGCGTATAAAGATATACAACTTAAGAAATGCATACATGGTTTCATCCCAAAACTATTCTCTACATGAGTCATAATGCAGCGTTTCTTTTTTGTTTCTCGTGTGGTCAAGCACTCAGCCTAAGTAGGTCGAATCTCTTCAACTGATTTGGCATGTGAGCTCCTGGCCTTCTTTTATGGGGTTCTGCAATATTTGGTCTGCGTTTTGTACCCTTGTGGGAGTTCGTCAAGATTTTGTATGTGACTAGGGTGTTGTTTGGAAGGGTTTCGGTCCTACTGTAGTTGGGATCTCTTGCAAAGTGAGTGAATTTGGTTTCTTTGTTGTATTTGAGGCACCCATACTGGCTTAAACCTTTGTCATCTCCTGCACTGATTTTAAGGATTTTAGTTTCATGTGAGGTAGTGGAATCTAGGTGTTTGCAGAGCGTGTAATGTAGTGTTCTGGAGTAGATATCCCTCAGTTTCTGGGTTCCTAATCATTGCTTGGTTCATTTTTCGCTAACTTGTGTCTTACTTTAAATTTTAGATTGTTTTATTTGCAATGGAATGTCAGCTTTTGTTTTTGGCAATATGTTCGCTTTAAAGAATTTGGTAATCTCACCCCTACAATGTTTGTGTTCTTGCTCTGTCTAGAGTGATTATTTTTACTTCCTGATATCACTTTGATGCTTGTAATCTCCAGTTTACCGGGAGGCGCTGAGCATTAATCGTTCTTGTGCGTTCTAAAAACCATCATCGGGATGGTTCAGGACATCAGGTGTTATTTTCAGATTTTCAAAACAAACCTTGGAATTTCTAATTAAAATAAACTGATGAGTTGCTATTGCCATCTCCGAGAAGGATATCATTCTTGCTTTCTTGGATAGATTTATATAACATTCAACTTCACAATTTCACCTTTTTCCAGGGGACATAATCATACATTACTATACTGTTCGATGAATAAATCCTTACTGACTGGACTTCTTCCGAATTTTGTAATATAAATGTCTGATTGAATTCTACATAGTAAGACACTTCAATAGTTAGACTGTTACTGGAAACTTGTGTTTATATGGTGTTAGAAGGATACAATAATTTATGATGCATGGAGTAGAGTATTATAACATTGCTAGCTTGAAATGATAAACATTGGACTGTTCAAGTGTTTGGGTGCAGGTTCAAGTGCTTTTGTTCCTTCATCCTTTGGGAAATGATTAATTATCTAACAATGAGAATATCAGTGGAGTGGCAATCCTGATGGTCCGTCCGTTCCATTTTGTAATGCATGTTTTAGTCTATTTCATGAAATAAGATATTAGAGGGAAGTGACCATGGTAGCCAATGGTATTATTATCTAGAGAATATGAGAGAGAACAGTCAGTATGTATGTGTACTCATAAATGCTAGAAATAAATAAATTAGTAAAAGAGAGAGAAGAGTCGTCAGTTCTACATGAAGGTGTCATATTCTAAATGATTGTCAAATTTATATTTTTAAATGGATGGAGGGAATAGCATTTAACTGTCAGACAACTCAGCTATGTCCAAATGGCAGATGCAAGTACAAGCTTCTTGATCTGGATGTGTATGCTGATGCACTCTTAGATGTTGTGCCTTCTACCTAGGCCCTTATGTGGTAAGTATCTTAAATTGCTCGCTACATTGGTCTTTATTGGTATGAACAAGTAGGGGCCAATTGTTTAAATTATGCTGTAGGAGCATATCTACAACCAGGAATCTAATGATGGAAGTATGTACATGGCAGTACAGTACTCGATCAGGGAGCTGAGCTCTAGGTGTCTTCATATAGCGGTAGCAAGTGTCGAGGGTTCAAACTACCATCTGCAGCTGCAAATATGGATGCAAATCACTCAGCTTAGGTGTCTGCATATAGCAGCAGCAATTGTTGAGTGCTCAAACCACCATCTACAGCTGCTGCAAGTATAGATGCAACTCATTTAGCATAGATCATATCATTATGTTTTTGCTATTGCCACCTGGTTCTATGTGCTGCCATGGCCAGAGGTTTCTTTTATGTATTTGTACTGGTCTATAAAAATGTAATGAATGTGTTGAAGGCTATCCTAATCGTAATGTATCGATGTGATAAAGGGTTATGGTGTCTATGTCATCTTTTTTTTAGTTTTGCTTCTTCAGTTTTAACTTATTTGAACGGGCAGAAAGAGAGAAAGCGAATCTTCTACGCAGCAGAAAAATAAATCTAAAGCATGTTTTTTCAGCTAGCTTTTGTGTGTGTGGGTGTTCCAGCTAGCTTGATGAAGAGAATTCAGACCTAATGCATATATAACAAGTTCAATTTTACTGGTTTAGGAAAGAGGAACATACCAGTTGGTAGGACATCACCTCATTCACCTTCCATTTCTGGTTGTCTACTCTCTGCCAAAATTTGTGCTCGCAATGAGCTAGATCTTGATCAAAAGCAGAGTCCTATCACTGCGGAATGAAGCTTCAGTCATTTGGGCAAACACAAAGAACAAATCTCAGCATGCTGCAAGAACTAAAGATAGCTCACAACAGCTCTCCCTTCAGCTGACATAAAGGAATTCAGAATTCCAGGACATAGTACGAATAGGATTGAACATCGGTGGCTCAGGAAAGGAGCATATCCCGGCAGCCCCGGCCCCAGCGAGTCGTCCGCGTTTCCGTCATCGGGGAGGGCGATGCATCCATGCGCATTGGGTCGTCGTGGGTGCCGAGGAACAGAAGCGGCGCCGAGATGTGTTTTTAAACAGAAGGTCATAGCCCTGCCTTAAATTAATAAGGCCGTTTCCGGCAGATACATAGTGCATTACACAGCTTACACAGCTTACAAGCCTCAAAGAAACAAGCACCCGAAAGATAAGAAAGAAGCTTTGCTTGAAGCACCGAGACCATCGTCTTCCGGAATGTCGACACATGGGAGGAGGGACCATAGGAGGCGCCATCAACGGAGGAAATCCTCGCCTCGCTTCGAGATGAACAAACTCCACCCGCTCACGGTCTCTGACTCCGAAGAGGGATCCCATCCCTCTCGCTCATGATCGCCGAGCGCCGCACCGTCGAGAATCAGAGAGGTTCCCCCAAGAACACTCCAGAGCAGCGTGGAGGTCCATTGAAGAGATCGAGATCAGCTGCTGCATCAGACAACACACCACAAGCACCTCCAACCCACAGCACCGCCACCAGGAACACGCAAGCCGACGAACGAAGACGCATCAGGAAGAACGGCAAACAGGAGGCAGCAACCGCCACAGGACCGGAGATTGACAAGCAACCTCCCGCCTGACAAATCACCGCAGATGAAGCAACGCCAAGAACCAACACCGACAAACAGGAACTCGCCAACATCCCAGCAGCCCCAGACGGTGCCTTCAAGAAAGGGAACGACGCCATGGCGCCGCCACCGCCCACGAAGGGGTTAGGGTTTTCACCCAAGGCAGGGGGTGGGTGGGGGGAAGACGGAGACCTCAACGAAGCCTCCAAGGCGGGAACCGACGCCAATGGCGTCGGCAGCGCCGTGGCCACCGCCAGCCAGGGGTTTCCCCCGGTCCCAATCACCCCACCACCATTCACCCGGCCAAATCGCAGATCCGGTCGGGGAACGAGAGCTTCATAGGTCGGGTCGGAGATCTCCCAGATCTGACGCCGAAGGCCGACGGAAAGGCCCGCACGCCGCGCCATCCGCTCGCTGCAACCCCGCCGCCCGCACGGCCGAGGACGCAGGCCAGCACTCACGGCCGCCGCTCGCCGTAGAGCCGACGCCGACGCCACCACCCGGAGCCGCCGCTCCGGCGTCCAAAAGCCCCCACCTTGGGCACCCACCTGCAGCATCTCCGCGCCGCCAGACCGCATACAAACCCTCATCCGGGAGCCACCCGCCGCCACGAGGGGCCGGCCGCTGGGTTCCGGCCTGGGGAGAGACGCAGAGGAGGACGAAGAGCCGCCGAGCAGCATCCTCAGACATGGCGAGCTCGACGCGACCGCCTCCCTCCCTGCGACCGCGCTGAGCTGCCAAGGGCCGAGGCCAGGAGCCTGGGGTCAAATCCCCGCCGCCCCCTTCACCGACGCCGCGGCCTTCGGCCAGCAGCGCCTCCGGGGGGGACGAGGAGGGGGGCCTGGGCTAGGGTTTGCCCCCTGGGTCGCCTGGAGGAGACGACCCGAGGGGAGCGAACGGGGGGTCTCCGTGTCGCGCCGAGATGTTCACGGACGCGGGCGCCCGGAACGGGAGTGAAGCACCGAGGCTGGTGTGATCTATGAAGTTCAGATCGCGTGGCAGAACAAGCCCATCAAATCTGCAGCCCACCATGACAAAATCACCCAACTGGTTCACCAAGAAGAAGCAATGCAAAGCCAAACAAGAAAGCAAGCCCGTACATACTTTCATGCGTATTTGCACGCCGCAGCGAGGATGTGGTACGCCGCAACGAACGCCGTCGGCTCGCAGCCGTCCGATTCGGGCGCCTACGCGTCCAAGCGCAAGTAGTGGTTCATGGGTGTTACAGCCCCATGATGCAGCGGTGGAGCATTCCAGCGTTGCCCGCGGAGCCGGGCCTGAACGGAGAACGCCGAGCAGATGATGAGTGAGGGAAGGTCCTTGGCGCGCGGGGAGGTAGCGACAAACAGGCAGGGGATTGCTCGGAGAGGAAGAGCAAGGTGGAGGGGAATGGACCGGGGAGGCGGTGATGAGGGACAGGACAAAGAGGCCGCCGGTGATGATAGAGAGAAGCATGGCATCAAGTAGATGCCTCGCCACTAGCATTGTTGCTCGGGATTAAGAGAGAGAAAGGAATAATCTACAGAAAGAAGATACACATACCGAGGGGATAGTCATGTAGACGACAAATATGACATGTGGGCCATTGATATATGTTTGTGTGAGATACTAACTTCATCCAAAAAAAAGTGTCTCATTTTTTTCTACATACAATATATGTATTAGACATTTATATTTAGAAAAAAATTAAAACACTTATTTTAGATCGAAGGGAGTATAAGTGAAGACCCTGGCTGTAGCAGCAATTCTATATTTGGGAACTATCTAAGCGCCAACTTATACCGGGGTCAATAAGGAGTGTCGATTTCTGGGATTACAAAGTTGGAACGTGGCCGCGCAGCACCATCCCTATTTTGGAGCGATTCAAACGCAAACTTATATTCAGATTAATAATTTTAGGGGGCTGATTTCCGGAATTACAAGGTTAGGTTTGATGCCAACACCCTTTATGAACTCAAGGTCTTTTTTTAGAATTACTCCTGTATTTTTATTTGGCTGCTAACAATACGGCCTTGGCTGGGGAGCGTCTCCCGTGGAGGGTAGTAGCAGGGAGACGCACACAAACAAGGCTAGAAAGAGTACGAGCTAGACCCGATGCCGCCCAGCAGCAACCCATTCCATCTGTCGCTTCCCCTCCCTACCAAACAAGTTCAGACCAACAAAAATCCAATGGCGTAGGTGGCCAAGATTCCCAACCGATTCACATTGTTTTTTTTGTTGTTGTTGTTTTGATATCGCTCGATAACCGATTCACATTGTTAGTTGTGATATATAATATATTCTCTCCTTTACCCTGGTTGTATATTACTCTATTTATAATTTCATACAGTTTCACTATGTTATATATAAGATCTAAAAAAAATATTATAACTTTTACACCTATACACGAATTTCACGGGATCGTGCGCCAAGGCGCACTTTAAAATCTAGTACCATTTAATCCTAGCATGGTAAAGATTTAATATCACCAACAATTCATATGAGACCTAAATGACCAGAGTCTCTACCTCATTTTGAATTGGTGGTGACAAGATTTAAATGAGAGAAACACTCCCATATGATTTCTTAATAGTTTTGGACAATATCTTTGATTAGAAATAGCCATAAAGTCCTTTAATTAAACTAGGCCATGATCATTCAAAGTAAGCATGGCATATTTTTGGAGAAACAATTAGTATAAGTGTAATTTGATTTATAGGAGTTGGAATTAACTTAAAAGCATTTGTGGTTGATTTTTAATAATTATTCTAAGGCAGAAAAGTCCCTGACTTGTTTATTTTCTCACTTTAATTCTATAACAGATCTAGGGTTCAATCCAGAGGAATCGTGTAGATAATTTCCTAAGCTTTCCAAATATATAAAATTTGTAAAATTTGGCCAAGTAGATTTGTCCCTATTAAATTTTAAAATTAACATCAGATTGCATATTTTTCTCTATTTGAAATTTTGAATTTAAAACGTGGGCTGGCGGGAGAATAAACGGGCTGTGCCAAACGAGAGGGAAATGGGCCGGCCCAGTATCTCTACGGGACAGCTGGCAAGGCGGGGGCCACCTGTCATTGGGGCGTGGCCAGTGAAACGGTACGGGATTTATCAGCCGTGCGATTAGAACGTGATCGCACGGTCGAGGTGCGTCGTCGTCGCCGGCGAGAGATGGACTTACTGGTGGCGGCGGTAGGGGGTCGGCAAGCTCGTCGGAGCTCCGGCGGTCGTCGGAGGTGTGCGCGTCTACGTTGTCGATGAAGGGGAAGCCGATGGTAGCAGTGGCGTCGCCTGGGGCAGCCTCCTTCTCCGGCGAACTCCGTGTACTGGCGGCGGCGATGAGCTTGCGATTCTAGCTGTGCGGTGGCTAATCGAACAAATTGAGAGGTCGAGGAGAAGCTGGGAGATGAGAGGAAGAGATTGGTGTGCTCAATTTGAGTGAAGGGGTCCTCCTTTTATAGGAGAGGGAGGTGGCCGTGGAGCGGAGCTAGGGTCATCGTCGTCGTCGCCGTTCCAAGGTCGCGAAGGGGCAAGGAGTGGGCGCGTCTGGTAGCTGCTGTACTGGCGAAGATGATGCGCTTGATCGTGGCGCAGCAGGGGCTCTGTGGAGATGGTGCGCTTGATGGGAAGGATCAGTACCGCGGCGGGTGATCGAAGTCGTTGTCGTCGACTGCGGCGTTCCCGCGGGCAAGAGGTCGTGTCCAGGCGCTTCAGGGTGTCGTCGTGCGTCGACTGGCGCTGAGAGGGAGGCCTGAGGTGATGCGAGGGCGCGGGCGTCGTCACGCTCTGGCGCGTCCAGAGTTGGCGCCAGGTGCGCTCTGGCGAGGCATGGGCGTGGTCTGGGTGTCACTGGGCACGCATGTTCTGGCATCTCCGAGGCAGGGCTTCATCGAGTCATGGTCTGGGCAGGGTCAGGTGAGTGAGGGGAAGAGAAATGGCATGGTGGTGCAGGCCAGAAGTGACCAGAGAGAGGGGTGGCCATTGAGTGGCATGCCATGCCACGGCATGGCATGTTCTGGTCCATTTGGTCAAGCATTGGTGAGAGCAAGTGGAGGTACTGGTGTTGTGAAGTGAGAGGAGGTTCCAGGGGTGCAGTGGAGGCTCAGGTTGGACCAAGTCCTCTCCAAAAATCCAGCATGGGCAACATTGTATACCTTGCCAGCAAGGTGTTTGATGAAATGCCCGAAAGAAAATTATTTTTGAATTTTGCAAATCTTTTGGGTGGGTTGTAATCATATATTAAATGGAGTATTTTGGTGGTGGTGGTGATCAAAATGGAATTGAAATGCAAAAGCTCATTTTGCATATGATCTTAATTTTGTTTCAATGTCTCCACTTGGCTTGCTTCTAATTTGAAATTGAGGCAGAGTTTGGGTTTGGGGTTTTGAGAAAAATTGTTGTCCTTGATGTGGTCTTGGAAGATGTGCAAATAGTTGGGCAAGTGAGTGAAATCTCAAAAATCAGGGGCTCAAAGTGGGTATCATGCTGAAATTGTCACATATGACCATAATCACATGTGAGCACAAATTTGATTCAAATTTGATTTGAATTGAGTTTGATTGTTTCCAAAGGTGTTAATAAGTGTTTATTATCCATTTACAAGCAATGGTGCAAACCAAAATGGTCTAGATTAAAGATTTGTAAAAATGGCATAAGCCATATGTGTGTGTGGAATTGATTTTTATAATTTCTTTTCTATTTTCCTTTTCTTTGACTTTGGATGATCAAGTGATCATGGTTAGGGTTTTAGAGTAAGAGTAAACACATAAGCAAGCATTATGGCAAAAGCACACTCAATTAATTAACAAGGTGAGCTATATGCATAGTCCTATATAATGAGAAAAAAGTTTTTGTTGACTCTAATTTTTTGATTCTTGGAAACTCTCTCTTGTTTCTTTTATTGAAAACTTGGGATGTTACAACTATGCACCTGTCCACTTCCTCTATTGCATGTACAACTCTGGACGGCTGCTCACTCTCCTCCATATATGGTAACACGAAACCATTACGAAGAAAAGTTTTGTAATCCTCCCAAGTATAAGCAAATTCACCTCTGTCAACCGCATCATGCCAGCAATGGTCTAATGCCTCGTCCACACGCCGTTGAGCAAGATAAAATGCATAAGATCCATTGAACTTCCTATTGTATGTGCGACATCGAGCAAAACCCAACTCCATGTTCCTCTCCCAATCTTCATACTCCTGAACTATCGCAAGACGGTGTAGATACCAACGAAGACTGGATGGCGGACGCTCTTCTCCCTTCAAGATGTCCAGATAGTCATTGAAAACCTTACTAGATTTCTTCGGAAGAGTACACCTCATGCCCGAACATCGCCCGGAAACGCAAGCAACAACATCAACATCAATAGCCGACGAGCGCCGGAGATGAAACAGTAGCAGACGAGCAGGCTGTCCAGCCTAGCGCCCGGTTGGACCGGCACGGGAACCGGATGAACCGGTCCGGGGCCTGGTTGGATCGGCACAGGCGCCGGTTGGTCCGGTCCGGGGACCCGGTCCGGCCGGCCAGGACGCCGGCTAGGGTGGCCAACTCCCCTGGATTTGGCCCGGCTGGCACCGGCCTGGGGTCCGGTCTGGACCGGGTGGGCCGGCCTGGGGCCAAGTTTGGCCGGGTCTGGGACCGGTCCGGCCGGTCATGGGTCCGGTTGACCTGTCCGGAAACCGGATCTGGTCGTGAATCTGCGTCTTCTTCCCGATTCCAACCTCAATTTTTCGCGATTTTGACCTCCGAAACAACCATGGATGATCTGCAAACTACACCACAACAGCTCCAAACTTCCTCCAACCAACCTCCTTCGACCGAGAGCCAAACTCCTCCGATCTAGAGCCAAACTTCTGAAGGAGATATGCCCTAGAGGCAATAATAAAAGTAGTTATTATTTATATCTCTATGTTTATGATAAATGTTTATATATCATGCTAGAATTGTATTAACCGAAACATTAGTACATGTGTGATATGTAGACAAACAAGAAGTCCCTAGTATGCCTCTTAAACTAGCTTGTTGATTAATGGATGATTAGTTTCATAATCAAGAACATTGGATGTTATTAATAACAAGGTTATATCATTGTATGAATGATGTAATGGACACACCCAATTAAGCGTAGCATAAGATCTCGTCATTTAGTTATTTGCTATAAGCTTTCGATACATAGTTACCTAGTCCTTATGACCATGAGATCATATAAATCACTTATACCGAGAAAGGTACTTTGATTACACCAAACACCCTTGCGTAAATGGGTGGCTATAAAGGTGGGATTAAGTATCCGGAAAGTATGAGTTGAGGCATATGGATCAACGAGTGGGATTTGTCCATCCCGATGACGGATAGATATACTCTGGGCCCTCTCGGTGGAATGTCGTCTAATGTCTTGCAAGCATATGAATAAGTTCATAAGAGACCACATACCACGGTACGAGTAAAGAGTACTTGTCAGGAGACGAGGTTGAACAAGGTATAGAGTGATACCGAAGATCAAACCTTGGACAAGTAAAATATCGTGAGACAAAGGGAATTGGTAATGTATGTGAATGGTTCATTCGATCACTAAAGTCATCGTTGAATATGTGGGAGCCATTATGGATCTCCGAGATCCCGCTATTGGTTATTGGTCGGAGTGAGTACTCAACCATGTCCGCATAGTTCTCGAACCGTAGGGTGACACACTTAAAGTTGGATGTTGAAATGGTAGTACTTGAATTATGGAATGGAGTTCGAATATTTGTTCGGAGTCCCGGATGAGATCCCGGACATCATGAGGAGTTCCGGAATGGTCCGGAGAATAAGATTCATATATAGGATGTCATTTTATGTGAAATAAAATGTCGCGGAAGGTTCTATGGAAGGTTCTAGAAGGTTCTAGAAAAGTCCGGAAGAAACCACCAAGGAAGGTGGAGTCCACAAGGGACTCCACCTCCATAGCCGGCCAGCCCTAGATGGGGTGGAGTCCCAAGTGGACTCCACCATAGGGGGCCGGCCACCCCCCCACATGGGAGGTGGGAATCCCACCTTTGGGTGGGAGTCCTAGTTGGGCTAGGATTGCCCCCTCCTATGGAAGGTTTTGGTTTCGGGTCTTATTCGAAGACTTGGACACCAACACTTGGGTTCCACCTATATAATGAGGGGCATAGGGAAGGGGGCCGGCCACACCAAAGCCACCACCTTGGCCGCACCCCTTGGAGGCCGGCCACCCCTCTCCCCAAACCCTAGCCGCCCCACTCCTCCTTCTTCCCCACACGCTTAGCGAAGCTCCGCTGGGATCCTCCACCGCCACCGACACCACGCCGTCGTGCTCGTCGGATTCAAGAGGAGCTACTACTTCCGCTGCCCGGCTGGAGCGGGGAGGTGGACGTCGTCTTCATCAACAACCGAACGTGTGACCGAGTACGGAGGTGCTGCCCGTTCGTGGCGCCGGAACCGATCGTGATCAAGATCTTCTACGCGCTTTTGCAAGCGGCAAGTGAACGTCTACCGCAGCAACAAGAGCCTCATCTTGTAGGCTTTGGAATCTCTTCAAGGGTGAGACTCGATACCCCCTCGTTGCTACCGTCTTCTAGATTGCATCTTGGCTTGGATTGCGTGTTCGCGGTAGGAAAATTTTTGTTTTCTATGCAACGTTATCCTACAGTGGTATCAGAGCCAGGTCTATGCATAGATGGTTGCACGAGTAGAACACAATGGTTTGTGGGCGTTGATGCTCTTGTTATCTTTAGTTGAGTACTTTGCATCTTTATGGCATAGTGGGATGAAGCGGCTCGGACTAACTTTACATGACCGCGTTCATGAGACTTGTTCCTCGTTCGACATGCAACTTGTATTGCATAAGAGGCTTTGCGGGTGTCTGTCTCTCCTACTATAGTAAAGATTCAATTTACTCTTCTATTGACAACATTAGTATCAACGTTGTGGTTCATGTTCGTAGGTAGATTAGATCTATATCGAAAACCTAAACCACGTAAAATATGCAAACCAAATTAGAGAGCGTCTAACTTGTTTTTGCGAGGGTTTGGTGATGTGATATGGCCATAATGTGATGATGAATATGTATGAGATGATCATTATTGTATTGTGGCAACCGGCAGGAGCCTTATGGTTGTCTTTAAATTTCATGTTGAGTAGTATTTCAAAGTAGTTGTAATAGTTGCTACATGGAGGACAATCATGAAGACGGCGCCATTGACCTTGGTGCTTCGCAGACGATGATGGAGATCATGCCCGAAGATGATGGAGATCATGTCCATGCTTTGGAGATAAAGATCAAAGGCGCAAAGACAAAAGGGCCATATCATATCACATATGAACTGCATGTGATGTTAATCCTTTTATGCATCTTATTTTGCTTAGATCGCGACGGTAGCATTATAAGATGATCCCTCACTAAAATCTCAAGATAATAAAGTGTTCATCCTTAGTAGCACCGTTATCAAGTCTTATCGTTTGAAGCATCTCGTGATGATCGGGTGTGATAGATTCGATAAGTACTTACAACGGGTGCAAGACAGTTTTGCACATGCGGATACTAAGGTGGCCTTGACGAGCCTAGCATGTACAGACATGGTCTCGGAACACGTGATACCGAAAGGTAGAGCATGAATCATATGATTGATATGATGAACACTTTGAGTGTTCGCCATTGAAATTACACCTTTTCTCGTGATGATCGATTTGAGGTGCGATGGATTTGGTTCGTGTGATCACTAAGACAATGCGAGGGATATTGTTTTGAGTGGGAGTTCACCTAGATTTTTAATTATGTTGAATTAAAATTTGAACTCAATTTATCATAAACTTAGTCTAAACTATTGCAAATATATGTTGTAGAGATGGCGTCCTCAATCAATTTTAACCGAGTTCCTAGAGAAAGAAAAGCTTAAGAGCAACGGTAGCAACTTCACCGACTGGTTCCGTCATGTGAGGATCTTCCTCTGCGGCGGAAATCTGCAATATGTGCTTGATGCACCGCTAGGTGACCCTCCTGCGAAGCCGAAACCGATGAAGTAAAAGCTGTTTACGAGACTCGGAAAACTCGGTACTCTCAAGTTCGGTGTGCCATCCTGTGCGATGCAGGAATCCGATCTTCAAAAACGTTTTGAGCACCACGATCCTCATGAGTTGATGAATGAGCTGAAAGCTATTTTGAGACTCATGCGGCCGTGGAATGCTATGAAGCATCGAAACATTTCTTCGACTGTATGATGGAAGAAGGCAGCTCCATTAGTGAGCACATGCTCGCCATGACCGGGCATGCGAAGAAACTCGGTGACTTGGGAATAGTGATTCCTAACGAGCTGGGGATTAATCGTGTCCTTCAATCACTGCCACCAAGTTATAAGAACTTTGTGATGAACTACAATATGCGAGAACATGAACAAGGAGTTACCTGAACTCTTTGGCATGCTAAAAGCTGCTGAGATTGAGATCAAGAAAGAGCACCAAGTGTTGATGGTCAACAAGACCACCGAGTTTCAAGAAACAGGGGCAAGTCTAAGGGAAAATTCAAGAAGGGTGGCAAGAAAGCTGCCACGCCTCCTATGAAACCTAAGAACGGCCCTAAGCACGATGCTTGAGTGCTATTACTTGCAAGGAGAAGGGACACCTGGAAGCGTAATTGCTCCAAGTATTTGGCGGATCTGAAGAGCGGCCTTGTCAAGAAGAAGAAAGAAGGTATATCTGATATACATGTTATAGATGTTTATCTCACTAGTTCTCGTTCTAGTACACGGGTATTTGATACTTGGTTCGGTTGCTCATATTTGTAACTCGAAACGGGAACTAAAGAATAAGCGACAACTGCTGAAAGATGAAGTGACGATGCGCGTTGGAAACGGATCCAAGGTCAATGTGATCGCGATCGGCACACTTCCTCTACATCTACCTTCGGGATTAGTTTTAAGCCTAAATAATTGTTATTATGTACTGCGTTGAGCATGAACATTATATCCGGATCTTGTTTAATGCAAGACGGTTATTCATTCAAGTCGGAGAATAATGGTTGTTCTATTTTTATGAATAATATCTTTTATGGTCGAGCACCACAAAAGAATGGCTTATTTACTGTTAGATCTCGATAGTAGTGATACGCATATACATAACATTGATGCTAAGCGAATTAAACTTAATGATAATTCTACTTATATGTGGCACTCGTCGTCTTGGTCATATTGGAGTGAAACGCATGAAGAAACTCCATACTTGATGGATTACTTGAATCACTTGACTTTGAGTCACTTGATAGATGCGAAGCATGTCTAATGGGAAAAATGACTAAGACTCCATTTTACGGTATGATGGAGCGAGCTACGACTTATTGGAAATCATACATACCGATGTGTGCGGACCAATGAGTGTAGCATCGCGCGGTGGTTATCGTTATGTTCTAACCTTCACGGATGATCTGAGTAGATATGGGTATATCTATTTCATGAAACATAAATCCGAAACTTTTGAGAAGTTTAAGGAATTCCAAAGTGAAGTAGAAAATCAACGTAACAAGAAGATTAAATTTCTACGATCTGATCGCGGAGGTGAATATCTAAGTTATGAGTTTGGCATGCATTTAAAGAAATGCGGAATACTTTCACAATTGACACCGCCGGGAACACCACAACGAAACGGTGTGTCCGAACGTCGTAATCGAACTCTCTTAGATATGGTTCGTTCTATGATGTCTCTTACTGATTTGCCGTTATCATTTTGGAGTTATGCATTAGAGACAGCCGCATTCACTTTAAATAGAGCACCATCAAAATCCGTAGAAACGACACCGTATGAATTATGGTTTAATAAGAAACCTAAGTCTGTCATTCCTTAAAGTTTGGGGTTGCGAAGCCTATGTAAAAAGGTTACAACCGGACAAGCTAGAACCCAAAGCGGAGAAATGCATCTTCATAGGATACCCTAAGGAAACTATAGGGTACACTTTCTATCACGGATCCGAAGGCAAAATCTTTGTTGCTAAGAACGGAACCTTTCTTGAGAAAGAATTTCTCACTAAAGAAGTGACTGGAAGAAAAGTAGAACTCGATGAGATTAATGAATCTATACTCGTTGATCAGAGTAGCGCAGTACCGGAAGATGTACCTGTACCGCCTACACCGGCAACAGAGGAAGCTAATGATAATGATCATGAAACTTCGAACGAGGAAACTACTGAACCTCGCAGATCGACAAGGGAACGTGCCACTCCTGATTGGTATGATCCTTGTCTAAATGTCATGATTGTGGATAACAATGATGAGGACCCTGCGACGTATGAAGAAGCGATGATGAGCCCGGATTCCAACAAATGGCAAGAAGCCATGAAATCCGAAATGGGATCCATGTATGATAACAAAGTATGGACTTTGGTAGACTTACCTGATAGCCGAAAGGCTGTCGAGAATAAATGGATCTTCAAGAGAAAAACAGATGCTGATGGTAATATTACTGTCTATAAAGCTCGACTTGTCGCAAAGGGTTTCCGAAAAATTCAAGGTATTGACTACGATGAGACTTTCTCACCCGTAGCGAAGCTAAAATCTGTGAGGATTTTGTTAGCAATAGCTGCATTTTTCGATTATGAGATTTGGCAGATGGATGTCAAAACGGCGTTCCTTAATGGAGACATTGAGGAAGAGTTGTATATGGTACAACCCAAAGGTTTTGTTGATCCTAAAAATGCTGACAAAGTATGCAAACTTCAGCGTTCAATCTATGGACTGAAGCAAGCATCGAGAAGTTGGAACCGACGCTTTGATAAGGTGATCAAAGACTTCGGATTTATACAGTGTCATGGAGAGGCCTGTATTTACAAGAAAGTGAGTGGGAGCTCTGTAGCATTCCTGATATTATATGTAGATGACATATTATTGATCGGGAATGATATAGAACTATTAAGCAGTGTAAAAGGTTATTTGAATAACAGTTTTCAATGAAAGACCTTGGTGAAGCATCATATATATTAGGCATCAAGATTTATAGAGATAGATCAAGACGCCTAATAGGGCTATCACGGAGTACATACCTGGACAAGATTCTAAAGAAGTTTAGAATGGACGAAAGTAAAAAAGGGTTTTTACCTATGTTACCGAGGCAAGGTCTTGAGTAAGACTCAAGGACCGGCTACTGGCGAGAAGAAAGAGAAAGGATGAATCAAATCCCCTATGCTTCGGCGATAGGCTCTATTATGTATGCCATGCTATGTACAAGACCGGATATAGCGCATGCTTGTTAGTTTGACTAGCGAGATATCAAAGTGATCCAGGAATGGAACATTTGGACAGCGGTCAAGAATATCCTGAAGTACTTGAAAAGAACTAAGGATATGTTTCTTTGTTATGGAGGTGACCAAGAGCTCGTTGTAACAAGTTACACCGATGCAAGTTGGAACACTGATCCTGATGACTCTAAGTCACAATGCAGGTACGTGTTTATATTGAATGGTGCTGCGATGAGTTGGGCAAGCTCGAAGCAGTGCACGGTGGCGAAGTCTTCAACAGAATCCGAGTACATAGCGGCTTCAGAGGCTTCATCAGAAGCGGTATGGATGAAGAGGTTCATTGTAGAGCTCGGTGTGGTTCCTAGTGCATTGGACCCATTAATCATTTACTGTGATAACATGGGTGCCATCGCCAATGCACAAGAGCCAAGGTCACACAAGAGGCTGAAGCATATCAAGCTGCGTTACCACTCGGTTCGCGAGTACATCGAAGATGGAGAAGTAAAGATTTGCAAAGTACACACTGATCTGAATGTAGCAGATCCGTTGACTAAAGCTCTCCCTAGGGCAAAGCATGACCAACACCGGAATGCCATGGGTGTTAGGTATATTACAATGTAATCTAGATTATTGACTCTAGTGCAAGTGGGAGAGTCGAAGGAGATATGCCCTAGAGGCAATAATAAAAGTAGTTATTATTTATATCTCTATGTTTATGATAAATGTTTATATATCATGCTAGAATTGTATTAACAGAAACATTAGTACATGTGTGATATGTAGACAAACAAGAAGTCCCTAGTATGCCTCTTAAACTAGCTTGTTGATTAATGGATGATTAGTTTCATAATCATGAACATTGGATGTTATTAATAACAAGGTTATATCATTATATGAATGATGTAATGGACACACCCAATTAAGCGTAGCATAAGATCTCATCATTTAGTTATTTGCTATAAGCTTTCGATACATAGTTACCTAGTCCTTATGACCATGAGATCATATAAATCACTTATACCAGAAAGGTACTTTGATTACACCAAACACCACTGCGTAAATGGGTGGCTATAAAGGTGGGATTAAGTATCCGGAAAGTATGAGTTGAGGCATATGGATCAACAGTGGGATTTGTCCATCCCGATGACGGATAGATATACTCCGGGCCCTCTCGGTGGAATGTCGTCTAATGTCTTGCAAGCATATGAATAAGTTCATAAGAGACCACATACCACGGTACGAGTAAAGAGTACTTGTCAGGAGACGAGGTTGAACAAGGTATAGAGTGATACCGAAGATCAAACCTTGGACAAGTAAAATATCGTGAGACAAAGGGAATTGGTAATGTATGTGAATGGTTCATTCGATCACTAAAGTCATCGTTGAATATGTGGGAGCCATTATGGATCTCCAGATCCCGCTATTGGTTATTGGTCGGAGTGAGTACTCAACCATGTCCGCATAGTTCTCGAACCGTAGGGTGACACACTTAAAGTTGGATGTTGAAATGGTAGTACTTGAATTATGGAATGGAGTTCGAATATTTGTTCGGAGTCCCGGATGAGATCCCGGACATCATGAGGAGTTCCGGAATGGTCCGGAGAATAAGATTCATATATAGGATGTCATTTTATGTGAAATAAAATGTCGCGGAAGGTTCTATGGAAGGTTCTAGAAGGTTCTAGAAAAGTCCGGAAGAAACCACCAAGGAAGGTGGAGTCCACAAGGGACTCCACCTCCATGGCCGGCCAGCCCTAGATGGGGTGGAGTCCCAAGTGGACTCCACCATAGGGGGCCGGCCACCCCCACATGGGAGGTGGGAATCCCACCTTTGGGTGGGAGTCCTAGTTGGGCTAGGATTGCCCCTCCTATGGAAGGTTTTGGTTTCGGGTCTTATTCGAAGACTTGGACACCAACACTTGGGTTCCACCTATATAATGAGGGGCATAGGGGAGGGGCCGGCCACACCAAAGCCACCACCTTGGCCGCACCCCTTGGAGGCCGGCCACCCCCTCTCCCCAAACCCTAGCCGCCCCACTCCTCCTTCTTCCCCACACGCTTAGCGAAGCTCCGCTGGGATCCTCCACCGCCACCGACACCACGCCGTCGTGCTGTCGGATTCAAGAGGAGCTACTACTTCCGCTGCCCGCTGGAGCGGGGAGGTGGACGTCGTCTTCATCAACAACCGAACGTGTGACCGAGTACGGAGGTGCTGCCCGTTCGTGGCGCCGGAACCGATCGTGATCAAGATCTTCTACGCGCTTTTGCAAGCGGCAAGTGAACGTCTACCGCAGCAACAAGAGCCTCATCTTGTAGGCTTTGGAATCTCTTCAAGGGTGAGACTCGATACCCCCTCGTTGCTACCGTCTTCTAGATTGCATCTTGGCTTGGATTGCGTGTTCGCGGTAGGAAAATTTTTGTTTTCTATGCAACGTTATCCTACAACTTCTCCGATGCAAACCGATCTAGATGCGATCGATTAACAAAACCTCGCCGTGAGCAACCCAGAAAACTGATACCACATGATACGGTTACATTATTATTTCCTATAACAAGACTATGATAAAATACTGGTACAGCCTTAGACCTAATTATGATATCAATGGCTGTCCTAGTGTACCAGGCCTGGATATCCATATCATCTAATTAGTCAAATAGACACAACTTAAAAGCCTAATTTGACCCACCACGTGACCTGGCTACATTATTATTTCCCAATAACAAGACTATGATAAAATACTGGTAAAGCCTTGGACCTAATTATCATATCAATGGCTGTCCTAGTGTACCAGGCCTGGATATCCATATCATAGTGGAATCCCAGCATTGTTGGGTACTGAATATGAGAAGTGGGAGATGATCAAGGCTCTAGGTAAAACATATTTGTATCATAAAATTCTATACTTTTACTTCTGGATGATGCAATTACGGTTTATTTTTCTGCTAAACATAAAATTTTAACGAGACATTTGGGAAGAGGGGATCAGTTAAATACATAAGCAACAACATGGAATTTATTTTCGAGCCGTATTGTAGACATTGTAAAAAGGGGATTTTTTTGTTATATCAGTGTGATGCGTGATCCAGATAAGATAGTGCCTATAATGTATCTTGGATTAGTCTCTTATATTGCTTTTTAAATTCCAAGTCATCTCGCGCTGAGCCTTTTGCCGTGTTCCCTCCTTTTGTGTGATTACAAATTTCCGCTAACTGATTGCAAATCTAAATGATCATATTATACTACCCAAGTTATTTTTGAAACTTCTGTTTGAAAAAACGGACGCATGCTTAGCTGAGTTGTCTTCAAAGTGAATGCCACATACTCTACTCTTTGCCGTTTAATTAGCATTGTATTCGAGTGACGCATGATGCATAGCTGCTATACTTTTGTAAAGATCACTCCTCAAGCCTAAAGGAATTATCAAGTTCCTTTGTGAACATGAGCATGTAATAGTTGATGATATTAACTACGAGATGCTGATGCAGTTGAAACAAATGCTTGCAGTGTTTACATAGCGAGTCTTACCAGCAACTGCGCCAGGAAGGAGCGCATACGACAGTTAACAATGCTAGCTGCAAGACCTGCGTGTGAGCGCACGATAGTCTGTTTGCGGTGAGCACATAACAATCTCCTCCAGTAAGACAACACAATGCATCTGAAGCATGATGGACTGCTCGACCAGCATATGGTTCTTCAGCAGAACACCGGTCTTTGCCAAAACCAACTCAATTTGCTCCATCAGCACGCTGCTCTCCTCATCACAGCCACCATGTTCCCATCATGTTGTGCTGGTTCTCCCCAAGTTACTCTGCTTAGCTAGTTTGATTATTACATTATTCTTACTTCCTCATCCTTGGTAAAGATAGCACCAGTCAAATGTTCAGACTCTTACTACAGAAAATCTCAAAATATTTGTTGTCTTTTCCTATGAAGTTACACTTGAATTATATAAAATAAATATGTATATCACTTAATTAGAACGTAAGGTAATCCTTCTTTAATATTGTCCACCTCCATTCTTTTCTAAATTTAAGTACTTGGATGCCGTGCCACCTTAAGTATTATTGTATATATCATACTGTATATTCGATCTTAAAGCTACTGGACTACTTCAATAGCGAAAGAAGTTGTTATTATTTTACCAATAACACAGCTTTTGTATCCTTTCCGATTTGGTCATCACTATTTTACTCAACTTTTATGTATCCTTGTGGTTGTCATTTGAACTTGTACAAAACTGTCCTGACAGTAAATATGTTACTGTCCAAGTTGCATGTCAACGCAAATTAACAATAGTGTATGCTTGAAGAGACAAAAAAAAACGGTTGGATAGATGTATTTATTACTCCATATGATTAAGAGGAAATGTGAGTTACAACATAGGTTCTGCCCTCTGAACTTTTTTTTTTGAGAAGGCATCTAGCTTCCTTGAATTGATGCTCCAGTTCATCAAGGCATTGGTTATTCACCAGTTTATAGATGTATTATTATGATACGACTTAATATATTAATTTGCGTTCTACCAGCTTTTTCTGCATCCACCATTTTAGATTGATTGCGTACCTTACTTTCCTAATTTACGGAGTTTCGTTGGTCATTACATAAGTTGTACAACCAGTGTACGGTTGCACACTGTGATAAACTATCATCTTTTCATTGTGTTTTTGCTAATTGTAACAAAATGCTTATCGTCACATATTTTATTTCCTTATTCTAGAAACTGACTGCTAATGCAGAAACAACATCAAGCATGTTATCATTAATATTGGAACCATCAGAATCTTGGTGAGCAGCAGGAGAAGGTATTATTTTTATATGAGTTCATCGGCTATTGTATTTTGTAGGTTGAGTTCTCACAATCTGCATGCTACCATTAATGCAAATAGCAAAAAGCATGTACATTACTAATTGAGTTCTAGGGTTTGAGATGTAATATTCTTAGTGCTATGTAACTTCAAATAGATTGGACATTACTGTGAGGGGGGGCATGACTTCGATTTGCATCTGCATGGCATGTAGCTGTAATCCATTAATTTGTCTTTCAAGTTAGTAAGGGTTATTGAGTAAAGTAGTACCACCAAGAAGTTCTTCATCTAGAAGATATATATGTCGCTGTACCAAAGGGTTTTTAATTGGAGAAGTTATTATGGGAAATTGCGCATGTTATATAATGTTGTATAGTTAAAAGTTTACTCTCTGACATTCTTATTATCGGTAATGTGCTCCCGTCATGCATCTTCCTCTCTGTATTTCTTTTTCATTGCACTTTACTAAATAGAAATGGACCAGTGGCATGCAGCCAAACAAAATATACAAAACAACATTTTGAATGCGTTAAAGAAGAAAATACATGTTTATGACGATGATAAGAAATAGCGGGCGCTGCAACGCGCGCCAGGTCCTTCTATTACAGTAGTATTTCTGGCAAAATGCGGAGCCGTTGAGAGGACGCCACATGCTGAACCATTCAGAAAAGTGTACGACTCGCATAATGTCCACTATTAAATTTCAATCGGTTTGGTAGGTCGTACTTCGTCGGCAGTTTTTTACTTTGGCCCCTGACAAATTAAGAAATCAACCCACAGTCCAATACATAGTCCGCCCTATTCTTGAACTTGTCCTATAATTTATACCCACAGTCTATCTGTAAGTTGTCTATTTTTAGCCATAGCTATATGTGAGTATAAATTATAGACACCATTCATACAACAATAAAAATAGTGTCTGTAAGCTGTTGTAAGAAGCCTTGCAACTTTACTGACAGCCTCCTTCTCTCTCATAATTCTCTTTCCTCCACGTCACCAAAATCATCTATAACTACCTCTTTCCTAATTCTCTTAAGACAGCCTCCTTCATTATACATGCCCTTAGGACGAACTCAATGGGAATAGAGAGAATTCCTTATTTGACACTATGTTAAAATGTGGTTCCTTATTTGACACTGGATATTTTTTCCTTCCCTACATGACACTTGGTTAAAATTTTATTCCTTATATGACACTCTAGTTCATTTTGAGCACTGACGGTGTTAAGTAGTGTCATGAAAAGACACTTTTGCCCTTGTTGCATTATGTGACCAGATTTTGTAAACTCCTAAGTAAAATAAATGGCAATCAAGACAATAGGATGTATAATGCAACGAGTTGAGCCTGTGCAGCTGTGCGATCGAGCCTGGCACTCTGGCTATACGCGACAGCATGGTCGCGTGCAAATCTACCCCGACGTCCAAACGTACTAGCTTTGCCTCCCAAACCAAGTACTTACATCTAATTATCTCTTCAGACTAGCAACGGCCCAAGAATCATGTACGTGCATGACATAGGCATCCCTAATGAGCCTGCCGAAGATAGTACCCGGGGTTTACTGAAGGCCCACTACCCGAAGAATAAGAAGATTCGGAAGCCCAAATATTATTAAGGAAAGCTAGAGTTGTAATAGGAAGCGTTATGTGTAATCTTGCGGGATGAGTTAGAAACCTTCCCGGACTCTGTAACTTGTACAACAGAAATCTCTCGGCTCCGCCTCCTATATAAGGGGGAGTCGAGGTACGAAGAAGGCATCGAATCATTGTTTCTCAAACCCTAATTTTCATAATCGTCGAGTACTTTTCGGCTGAAACCTTCGAGATCTACTTGCCCTCTACTTCCAACTAAACCCTAGTCTACAATCCGTAGGCATTGACAAGTTAATACCTTGTCAATTGGCGCCGTCTGTGGGAACTAGAGGCGTCAAGGATCCGATCTCGATGGCACGTTCAAGATCGTCGACTTCGTCAACCGCAAGCAATGCGATGGATCGAGGTAAACAGATCGCAACTGGTCCTGTTGATTTTGTTCCTCACCCGCCCTCCCGTTTGGATGCATATGCGTATCTGGAGGAGCCTATGGAGATGACGTTCGGAAGATTTCACTTTCGCGTCGAGAAAGAAGGATCGTATCGTGTCGAAATTCCGATTTCGTCGGGATCGTCGACGGTCGATTCCGATTTTTCAAGCTATACATCGTCAACCGAATCAGGAGAAGAAGAAACTTCGTCGTCACGCTTCATCAGCACCAGGGCAAGAGAAAAACTCGCCAAGATCTTCAGCGACATGTCGTTTGAGTCATCTGCGGACTCCTATATAAGCGATGGCTCAAGCAGTGTCGACAGCTACAACTTCATCGACAAATCTACTACAGTGGGCAAGGTCTTCGCCAATCTCAACGATGGTGTCACCAAACCCAACATAGATCTGAATACAAAGTATCATAAGATTTATGTCATTGGAGAGCCAAGCCATGACCAAGAGGAAACATCTGAGGCTTTCGACGATCTGGGAAACCCATACGTCGATCCCTCTGATCTGCGGCGAGGCCTAGGCAATAAATATATCGGGCCACAGCCGCGACACAGAGTCCAACTTCCGCAAACAGCATGGGACAGAGCCGCGAGAGCTATGGATGGCTCAGAACCAATGGCCACCACAGCCACGCCAGAAGAGTTACAAGCATATCAATATAGGCTCGCACGAGATGCAAGGGAACTGGAAAAACAAACAGCTGAGTTGAACAGGAGAAAGGAGGCAGCCTCTGCATCAAGTAGGCGAAGGGCAGAGCTGAGTCGACAATCTAGAACTTCGGGTGATAGTCACAGAGAGGCTCGGAACAGAGCAAGATCGAGGTTACAAAACATACCTGAAGGAGAAAGAGAGCACTTGGTCCAAAACCTCGACATGTCTTTTATGTCGATAGACACAAGAGGAAACATCATCCCCAAGACACCAGAAGCTGGGTATATGGCGACACAAGCTTTTATCCTCGCATCCAGACCACCTCCAGGAGATCCAAGGGAAACACTATACAACATGGCGATAGCAGGAGTTGGAGCCATGGGGACGGCGTTTGTATCAACACCTCCCGAAGGAACGGCAAGGCAAAATAGTCCACGACCTGCGGCAGCAACAACAGCAGCTCCCGAAGGACCAAGTGGAGCAAGGGATACGGCAGCACAAGCAAGGGTTGACAGAGCGCGACAAAGCAGAAGGGAACATCGACAGTCCCCAGAGCTAAACGACGAAGATATGTGTGGTTTGCCATGCTTTACAAGGAGAGTTCGAAAAACTCGAGTCCCTTCAGGATTCAAGTTACCCGATAACTTCAAGAAATTCGACGGCCTCCAAGATCCAGAGGATTGGCTAGTTGATTATCTCGAGACAGTGAAGCTCACAGGAGGAACTAGAGCAACAGCTATGCAGAGCATCCAAGTGCATTTGAGTGGAGCCGCACGATCTTGGATAAAGAAACTTCCTCCAGGATCTATCGACAGCTGGGATAGCTTCGAGGACGTGTTCGTCAAGAACTTCCGATCCACATGCAAAAAACCTGCGTCATTAGAGGAGCTGAGAGCGTGTCGACAAAAGCCAGACGAGCCAATGAGAAAATATATCCAAAGGTGGAATATCATTAAAAACTCGGCAGAAAATATATCTGACGAGAGAGCAATAGACGCGTTTGTTGCAGGAATCGGGCGTGGAGATTTTGTCGAGGACTTGGGGAGGACCAACCCAAAGACAGTATCCGCGTTAATGGAAATAGCAAACAGATGGGCAGATGGAGAAGATGCTGTTCACAACAAACGGCACAGGTCGCCAGAGGAAGACCGCGGTCGAAATTATCAACCAATGCGACGATTTCCTCGGCAGTCCTCAGGTTATGATGCTCCAGGACAAATCTCGGCTAGTTTCCGAGCAAGCGCAGGAGGAAACAACAGAGACGATTATCAGAGAAGTAATGAGCAGCGAGGCGACAATAGAGATGACTCTCGAAACAATAGGCAAAATAGCGGGCCAAGGTTCCCGAGGCCTTTCGTGTCTCCCGAAGAAATGATGAACGGGCCGTGTCAGATGCACTTTTTCCTCGACTGCAATGGGAAAAGACAGTCAGGACATCTGCAGAAGGATTGTCGCAATTTCCAGGCAATGCTAAGGTATGCAGGGCATGCTAATGCTCAGGCAGCACAGAGAAATCCTCGAGAACCTAGGAGTGAGATTCACTTGCCACCTCCTCCCGCGATTACGGATGACAATCGACATCAGCTCAGAATAGCTGCAGCACCTCCACCACCACCTTACGTTGATCCTAATTCTAACGGAGCGGTCTCGATGATTCAGAAGGGAAGGCCATCCAATAGAACTCAGAAAGTAATCTCGCGACAGGTGTTCATGGCAGAAAAAATGCCTCCACCAACAGTCGAGTATATTAATTGGTCAGGGCAAGACATTGGCTTCACCATAGCAGATCACCCGCAGCAAGTTCCTCGACCAGGACAGTC
Organism: Lolium rigidum; assembly: GCF_022539505.1. NCBI lineage: Eukaryota > Viridiplantae > Streptophyta > Magnoliopsida > Poales > Poaceae > Lolium > Lolium rigidum. Next base: position 341,893,236 of record NC_061513.1, on the reverse strand, counting down.
AGCACTTATCCTACCAGCAGTCATTGCGGGATTTGATGTCTCTCGCGTGTTCATAGATGGCGGCAGCAACTTAAACCTTATGTATGCAGATACACTAAGGAAGATGAACATATCCCTAGCAAACCTGAAGCCAACAGACACGAGGTTCCATGGTATCACACCGGAGAAGCCAAGTTATCCGCTGGGGAAGATTAATCTCGACGTTCAGTTTGGAACCCGAGAAAATTACAGAATCGAGAAGCTGGAGTTTGAAGTCGTGGATTTTCCGTCACAGTATCACGCTCTGTTGGGACGACCAGCATATGCTAGATTTATGGCGGTACCACATTATACGTACCTGTTGTGGAGGATGCCTGGACCTAAAGGACCAATCACAGTCAAAGGAAGCTTCGCCCTAGCCGATAAGTGCGATAAGGATTTTCATCGGATATCAGAAACTTTCGGGATGCAAGCTGAGTATTTGGCGTCAAGGCTTATGACTGACTATGACGTGTTGCCAGACGTTGGAAGGCCAAATAAAGAATCAACTTTCAATACTGAGAAAAATTCTAAGGAGGTGCAGATTCACCCGACAGACCCGAAAAAGACGACATCCATCGCAAATGACATGGACCTCGCATAGGAAAGCGCGCTCGTCGAGTTCCTCCGTGAGAACTGGAAAATCTTCGCATGGTGTCCAGCTGACATGCCAGGAGTACCCAGGGAACTTGCCGAGCACCACCTAAACTTGGATCCACTAGCGAGACCAATCAAACAACCTTTGCGGCATTTTTCGGAACCGAACCGCAAGGCTATGCTGTCAGAAATTGATCGACTAAGAGAAGCTGGTTTTATCAAGGAGTTGCACACAGAGGCCACATGGGTAGCAAATCCTGTGTTGGTGCCGAAGAAAAACACTAAGGTCCTTCGCATGTGCGTCGACTTTACGTGTCTCAATAAACATTATCCAAAGGATCACTTTCCCCTCCCGAGGATCGACCAAATTATCGATTCCACGGCAGGATGTGAACGTCTTTCCTTTTTGGACGCATACTCTTGTTATAACCAGATCAGATTGAAAGAACAAGATGAAGTAAAAACAGCGTTCATCACACCTTACGGCGTGTTTTGCTACAGAACAATGCCCTTTGGTCTGAAAAACGCGGGAGCAACATATCAGAGGATGATGCAGAAGTGTTTGGCGACACAGATTGGAAAAATTGTGCAAGTGTACATCGACGATGTCGTCATAACGTCAAAAAAGGGGACAACGCTGATTGAAGATCTCAAGGAAACCTTTGACAACCTCGACAAATTCTGCCTCAAGCTGAATCCGACGAAGTGCTCCTTCGGCGTTCCAGCAGGAGAACTTCTTGGGTTCCTAGTTTCAGCAAGAGGGATCGAAGCAAACCCCGACAAAATACAAGCCATCGTAACAATGAGGAAGCCAACAAAGTTGAAAGAAATACAGCAACTAACTGGGCGAGTCACAGCTTTGAGCAGATTCGTCGCCAGGCTGGGAGAAAAAGCGTTACCGTTTTACGCTTTAATAAAGCAAGGGGAGAAATTCCAGTGGAACGAAGAAGCCGATAGAGCTTTCTGAAACGCACAATCTCGACACCACCAATCTTAGTGGCGCCGAAGGAAAAGGAACCTCTCCTGCTATACATTGCAGCCACACCCCAGGTGGTTAGCACTGTGCTAGTCGTTGAAAGAGAAGAAGAAGGGAAACTCCATGGAGTACAAAGGCCGGTATATTTCATCAGTGAAGTTTTATCGCCTTCTAAACAGCGGTACCCGCAGTACCAAAAACTAGCATATGGAGTGATCAGCACAGCAAGAAAGTTGCGCCACTATTTTTCGGCACACCCGATAATAGTAGTCAATGAAGCACCTCTCTCAAATATATTGAACAATCCAGAAGCTACAGGGCGTGTCTCCCTTTGGGGAATAGAACTTTCCCCTCGGGACATCATGTATGAAAAAAGAAAGGCAATCAAGTCGCAAGTTTTGCCAGATTTCATAGCGAGTGGATGGAGCTGCAAAACACGGGACCCCCAGATTTGTCGAGAACTTGGACCATGAACTTTGATGGATCCAAGAGAGTAGAAGGAGCTGGCGCAGGAGTGATACTTATATCACCAGAAGGCGACAAGTTAAAGTATGTCCTACGGATGCCGTTCCCAAATGCATCCAACAATGAAGCAGAATACGAAGCCCTCATACACGGGATGAAGATGGCGAAAGCTTGCGGTGCAACTCGATTAAAATTTTTTGGTGACTCACAATTGGTGGCTCAGCAGGTTATGAACCAATGTGATGCAGTCAATGATAGCATGATAGCATATAAGGAGGTGTACAATGAGCTCGAGAAGCTGTTTGATGGATGCGAAGTAAACCACATTAGTAGGTTGAGCAATGATGAAGCCGACGTTCTCGCAAACATCGGGTCGCAGTGCCTCCCAATCCCGCCAGGAGTATTTTGGGAAGAGATAGCGGAGAGATCCACAAAGCCGAAGAAGTCGCAGAAAAAAGCAAAGGAAGAAAAAACTTCGGCGTCCCTCAAAGAAGCCGCAGAGGATGAAGAGGACCAAGAGGTTGTGATGATGGTAGAAGTTCCTTGGATGCAAGCGTACATATCGTATATCCTTCGGAAAGAAATACCCGACGATCCAGTTGAGGCAAGGCGAGTTATTCGATGGTCCAAAGCTTTCACTGTGGTCAAAGGGGAGTTATACAAGCGAAGTATTTTAGGCGTCCTGCAAAGGTGCGTCACACCCGAAGAAGGAAGGATAATCTTAAAAGATGTGCATGAAGGAATATGTGGTCACCACGCAAGCAGTCGAGCTATCGCAGCCAAGGTCTTTCGGGCAGGATTTTACTGGTTAACAGCAATTGAGGATGCCAAGGAAATAGTACGAACCTGCGACGCGTGCCAAAGATTTGCCGCAAAACCTCACTCTCCGGCGGCAGAACTGATGCCAATACCATTGTCGTGGCCTTTTGCCCAATGGGGACTCGATATGGTGGGCAAATTACACAAAGCTTCGCCAGGAGGCTATGAGTACTTGTTGGTTGCTGTCGACAAATTCACCAAGTGGGTAGAAGCGAAGCCAATAAATTCACCAGATGCAGCGTCGGCAATAAAGTTTGTGAAGGGCCTCGTTTTCCGATTTGGAGTGCCTCATAGCATCGTCACAGACAACGGTACTAACTTCACAGCCAAAGAGTTCAAGGCATACTGCGCAGAAGTAGGCATTAAATTGCACTTTGCGTCAGTTGGACACCCGCAAACCAATGGTCAAGTTGAAAAAGCCAACGGTATCATCTGCAACGGCATCAAAAAGCGCCTGCTAGGACCGCTTGCAAAAGCTCGACATACCTGGCCAGAAGAATTGCCAAGTGTTTTGTGGAGCATCCGAACAACACCAAATACGGCGACACAAGAAACTCCGTTTTTCCTCGTCCACGGAGCAGAAGCAGTACTACCAATTGAAATAGAGCATGATTCTCCAAGAGTAACAGAGTATGACGAGGAAACATCACGAAAAGCTCGGGAGGATGATATGGATGCACTCGATGAAGCTCGCGATGAAGTACTATCACGAGTTACTAAGTACCAGCAGGACCTGAAAAACTACCACAGTCGACGATTGCGGCCTAGATCTTTCCAGGTCGGTGATTTGGTCCTGCGGCTTAACCAGCAAAGTAATGAAAAGCTCGAGTCACCATGGTTGGGACCTTACGTCGTCACGGAAGTCATCGACGGAGGAGCATACAGGATTAAGGACAAGAAGACAGGGGCTCCCGAGAAAAACCCCTGGAACGTGGCGCAGCTCAGGCGGTTCTACGCTTAGAGTCGAAATATAGTCCTCTTCTGTAAAAATACAATGTCTTGAAACGCCCGCGAGTTTTCGGACGCACTCTTTTCCTTTTCGGGGCACCGAGTGGGGCCGGAAAGGTTTTTAATGAGGCGGGCTCGCGGTGCTGCAATATAATAAAGATAGTGGAGATATACTTCTTATTCTTCGACACGCTCGGGGGCTCAACGCCTTAAAGTTACAAAATATATACAATATAGATAAACTCGACTTACCGAAATATTTCGCCTTGGTACAAAAATACCTCGCCAAATAGAACATCGGAAGTTAACAACTATAAAAATAGTATACGCGTCAAAATCTTATTGCTTTGATCTGAAAACCTTGCAACAGAAATATAGAACTTCGCCACCAAGACACTCAGGTGCTCGTAACCCGTTGATGGAAAAATAAATATATCTTCTTACGACAAGAGGAACAAATCTCTGAGATAGCAAAACAGTATAAACTACGGCTAGAGGCTCGGGGGCTCCAACAATATAGGACACTTTACAATATAAACAAATTTCTTCGGAAACAAAAAGAGATCAAAAGATACAGACATAATTTCTTGCAATATAGTACAGCTCAATCAAGGCCTAAAATACTATCTATGGATAAACCTCTGGTTGTTTTGTGTTCAGCATAGGTCCCCTTGACGAAGAACTCTGAATCCATCCGAAGAAGTTCATCCATCATCGACTCGGCCACAGGAGTCACCATGTCATTGATTGTGTCAATATCATTTTTTCGCCACGATTTCTTGGCCAAGCAATCAGCAACAATCTTCGTTAGGTCCAACTTGGGATGGCAAATGTTTATCATAATCATGGTGAACCTTGCTCCAGCAGTCAATTGAGCTCGCACAAAATTATGAATGCGAGGGGCATCTCTAAATTTCTCCAGCAGTCCAGGAAGAGTTTTGGGAGCCTCATCTCGAGGAAATAAAGTCTTGTAAACAAGGGTTAAGGTTCTTGTGCAAAAATTGAGAAATTCGCGCACCTGGCAAGGACGATCTTGGAACCTAACAATTTGCTGGGTCCGTTCAGGGGTGGCCCAGAACAGACAGCCATGGTTAAGAGAAAGATTGACGAGAAGATTCGTTCTGACATTCACTCTTTCATCTTCAGCGGCAGCATCAAGAACCGAGCCTATTAAGCGATAAGGCAAGAAATTTAAGGGGAGGCACAGTAAAACAAAAAAAGAAGCAGTGTGAGGTTGGAAAAGCATACCTAGCATATCTGTGCTAGCTTCAGACATTAGCTCGAGCATGCTATTTTCTCGAGTAGTGGCTTTTTCAGCCTCCGACACAGCAGCATCCTTGGCAGCCATGGCCTCTTTGGCTTGTTGGAGAGCAATTTTCTCTCTTTCAGATGCTTTTCGAGATTGCTCCATCATTGCCAGAGTTTGTTTTTTCATAGATTGAAGTTGTTGTCGAAGTTCTTGCAAATCTTGCGACAAATGTTTGCTTGAAGAGCCTTCGATGAGGTTATCATCGACCAGTGTTTTCTTCGAGAAGGAAGAAGCAGGCAAAGTATCGGCAGAGCAAGGGTTGGTGGAGTAGTTATCAAATATTAACTGGAAAAGAAAGTCTCAGGATCAATGATAGTGCAAGGTAGAATTTCATTGATCTTCAGGAAATTTACATGGATATTACAGAAGGGTTTCTCCAAAAGGACTACTAAGATAATTGTCGCCAAAGCTAATATGGCGACAATAGCAAAAGAAACAGAGAAAGCAAAGAAAGAAAAAGAAGAGGCATTCAACTAGACCTCCGGCCTTGATGAGCTAGGAGTTGAAGATGGCTTGATCCCGAGATAGGCCAGGATTTTCTTCGTGTTGGGCTTGGCTGCCTTGATCAAAGATCGCCATTTTGTTTGCTCTATTTGTTCGGTGTCGCCAACTTTCATCCAGTCAACAGTTTGTTGGCTGTCAGCGACCAAGGCAACAGTACTTTCGACAGCAATCTTCATGTTCTCCTGGCGCATCTTCAGTCCAAGATCTTCTGATGGATTGAAGTCCTTGGCAAGAGCAAGGAAAGTCTTGGGTTCCTCTTTCTTCGGGAAGAAGTAGGGGAACAGCCTTGATAATCCAGCGTCAGCATGCTCCATGCGAACCTCGGTTCCATGAAACTCCAGGAAAGCGAGTGCGTCAAGGAGAGGATCATTGTTGGGATCTTCAAGCTCAAATTCTTGGTTTGTTTTACCTGCCGCAAAAAATATATGTTGGTCGACAGCAAGCAAGGAAAAGCAAGTCTAAGAAAGATAGAAGCGATCGACAAAATTACCGAGGAAGCGCCGATTCTGCGTGTTCAACCGCTTGACGATCGCCTTTTCACGAGTAGCCTGGGCGGCCTTGTGCTCGTTCAAAGCAGTTTCGGCATCATCAAGTCTCTTTTGCAGATCTTCGACACCAGCAGCTTTTGCCTTGGCCTCGTCAGCCTCTGCTTTAGCTTGGCTAGCATCAAGTTCAGCTTTCTTGCGAGCCGTTTCACTTTGCTCCAGTTTCTGAGCAAGAGTGTCGACAAGCTTGTTGGCTTCTGCAAGTTTCTCTGCCAAAATAGAAAAGAATCGTCAAAATTGCGACAAAACAGGAGCAAGAAGTTATAAACAAGGGTCATCAAAAAAGTTATTACCTTCAGTCTTGCTGGCATATTCACGGTACCCAATGAATTGGGCACCGATACGAACAAGCTCTTTGATCATAGGCTGTCAAAGAAGGACAAAGAAAGAAAACATCGATATGGGAAAAATATGAAGGCATAAAGAAGCAAACAGAGGAAATATAGATACTGACAAGAAAATTAAGAACTTACATCATCTAAGAGAGGATTAGAGGAGCTACCCAATTGGGGGGTAGGCTCCACGATTGTTTCCACCCTTGTCCTTTTTGGTGAAGGGACAAGAGGGCTTGAAGGAGGAGTGAGAGCGCCAATGTTTTGTTGAGGAGGCGAGGATTCCTCTCCTTCAACTGGCGTCTCCGAAACAATTAAAGTATGTGACGTGCTCGTTCGAGCAGCCACATCAAGACTTGGTACTTCTTCCTCATCATCACTGCAATTAAAAGTCGACAGCATAAAAAGCAAGATAGACAAAAATCTTCGAGTACAAAAATAAGGGGAAACAAAGGTGACTTACGAGCTGATGAGGGATTCAAGATATGGATCATAAGTTGCCTTCTGACGTGAAGGACCAACTTCTTCGGCTTTAGAGGTGCCGGAATCTTCGGCATCATTCCTCTTCCTTTTGTTCCTTGGAGAAACAGCAGGCGCAGGAGATAGTGCCGATGCAGTGCCTTTGGAGGCAGCCTCCTTTTCAGAAGATCCCGCAGATTTTAGAGAATCCACGGGTTCATTCACAAAAGAGGGGGCATCTTGGTTGTCATCGATGACAACGGCCCTTTCCTCGACTTCTCCACCTTCCGGAAGGGGAGGAAGCGAGACAATGTTTGGATGGTTCTACACAAAAAACAAGGGAAGATGTCAAAAGAGGAGTTACAAAAAGATAGCAAGGCAAATAATAAATCAATCGACAAAGGTTACCTTGGGAAGTGGATTGGTGGCGCTAAATGGTTTTACACGGCAAGAAGACGGGACATGATCTTTTTTGCTGAGAGATGAGATTTTTCGGACAAGCTTCTCTAAGTCCTTGACCTCTAAATCCACTGACAATCGATCTGCGTCCTTGTCGCCAGCATACTTCCAGAGAGGGTATTTGCGAGCCTGAAGAGGCTGCACTCTGGTCCTAAGGAAATACGCCGTGATTTGGATACCTGACAACTCTTTGCCGCGAGTATTTTGCAACTCATGGATGCGAGTCATCAGGGCCTCTGTCGATATTTTGTCTTCTTCGGTAGCCTCTGCGTCCCACGAGCGGCGGCGAAGAATTTTCTCGGCGCCATCGAAAGGAGGGATGTTGTCTTCAGCACATCCATGGTTCTCCTCTTGAATGTACAACCACTTCTTGCGCCATCCTTGAACTGAGTCAGGGAGTTTGACGTCGAAGTAATCGACTGTGGGGCGGACGGAAATAACAACGCCGCCTATATTATAGGCGACATTGGGAGAGCCATTGCGGCGACAAAAGAAAATGCGCTTCCATAGCGCCCAGTTAGGCTGGACGCCAAGGAAGGCCTCACAAAGGGTGACGAAAATAGAGATATGGAGGATCGAATTGGGTGTGAGGTGGTGAAGTTGCAGACCATAAACATAGAGCAGTCCGCGGAGGAAAGGATGAATGGGGGCGGAAAGACCGCGGATGAGATGGTCGACGAAACTTACCCGATACCCCATTGGAGGGGTTGGGTAGCTTTCCTCACTAGGGAAGCACAGCGCCTTGGGCTTCTTGGTGATCCCCAGCTTCTTCAGGAGATTGATGTCCTGGGTGGAAATCTTGGACCTTTCCCACTCTGCGGTTCCCAGATCCACGACAGCCATTGATGATTCTGGCGTACTATGCTTGATCAACCGACGCGATGGCATCAACAATGGCGTAGGGTTTGCAGCTTGGAGATGATGAGCTTAGGAAGGTGTGGGTCGCAGGAGGAAGTTTCGCAGAGGAGAGCAGGAGAACGGCGCGAGCGGAAGTGCTCGAGGAAGAAGAAGAAGATCTTATATAGAGGTGCGGCGAAGCGGCGGACCGTTGGATGGGAAAAATGTGTGGCAGATGATAACCACGTACAAGCAGGGGTAAAAAAGTATTTTAACATTGGAGAAGTTACGGTGCGTACGCCAGTAAAAGCGGAGGACGTGTGTCCCTGTTGACTGCCAAAACCCACCGGCGGGCAGCGGCCTTGTCAACACCGTAGAGCCGGGGGGAGCCTAGAGCTGCGGCTGGCTGAGACCCCTCCGAGCGACGGCCCGCAATGCTCTTCTGGTCACACGCGGCGTTGCGAAGTGCAAGGGCGTGCCACCTGACCTATACCTGGTCGGGGAAGGTGATGAGGTTGCCTCGCTTAGTTTCCTGCAGGGCATACATGTAAACGTTAAATACGAGCCTCGATCGGCTCTCGAGGTTATCTGTGAATCGGCTCAAAGAGCCGATCCACCCATGATCCGTACGGGGTGCACGAATACTTGGTGGTCCTGCTTGATCAATATGAAGCTAACGAGATCTACGACGATTTAGGGTTTTCACCGCATAACCGGATCATCCTACTCCGGGTTGGGCCTTGCGGCCACGCACGGTGCTCGTAAGCCGATCCTAAACAAGGCCAAAAAACCAACATGAAGTTGATCCTAGGAACATCCCGTTTAGGACTTGCGAACGCCACCCTACGTGCCACTGGATCCTCCCCCCATTGTAAGGCCAAACTATTGCGGATATTAAACTAATCCTTGCAGAACAAGGAGCAATCGTAACGGATCAGATCTACTAAATAATGATCAAGCGGGGTGCCGCCCCACACACGAGATAGGCGTGAGGACGGCTAGATATGCAAGGGTTGCACTACGTAAGCATGCTTAAACGAAGAACAATGCTAACCCTAACACATCTAATGATAACTACGTTGCTCGCCATCAAAAGCGCTTCGATACGAGCAACGCATGAACAACGTGGGGCTTGTGCTGCCTAGATCGCAAGATGCGATCTAGGCAGCATGTCGCTTACCCGATAGAAACCCTCGAGACGAAGGAGTTGGCGATGCGCCGAGATTGGTTTGTTTTTGGGGTTGAACGTGAGTTGTTGTTTATTCCATAAACCCTAGGTACATATTTATAGTCCGGGGGACTTTCTAATGAGGGCGTGCACTAAACCGTGCACGACTAAGATTCTATCTCTAAACTAAAATAGATCTAATATGTTACAGATACACGGGCAATTAAGCCCAACAGGCCGATTCATATAATTCTCCACGTATATTTCCTTAAGCCCATCTTGATTGCGGCCCACCTCTGACTCGGTCAAATCTTGGTGATAACACATGCCCCCTGGTTTTGGAATTGGTAATTCCAAAATCACTCTGCTTTCCTTCGTCGGGTCATGTCGTGGCAGAACCGTCGCAGTATCCCTCATGATGATGCCTTGCCTTCTCAACTTCTCCGCGTGACCTGGCAGTTTTTTTTTCTTTTAGGCACCACTTCCTCGGAAACTGCTGTGGCATTGAATTTCCACTATATCCTCCTTTGATTTAACCGCTCTGAACAGTTCTCCTTTGTATCTCCTCCGCATTAGCACTCCAAAAACCCTCCCAGCCACCATGTCTTCCTCCTCCTCTGCTCCATCGGATCTTGCTAGCCAATCCTCCACGTCCCGTGAGCCGACGCCGGAGTACGACGCGGCGGCGGTCCACGCGGCCAACACCCGCCGCGCCATTGCGGCGGGGAGGAATCGGACCACGACTTCTCCGTCCGGTCCGAGGACGACCAGTCCTTGACGGACGGGGAGAGCGACCTCCGCTTCCTCGCCATTGGGGAAACGGAAGAGGGGAGTGACGACGACGGCTTCTCTGCGACTTCACCTCTCCCGGGGAGGAGGAGGAGCAGGAAGAGGAGCGAGGAGGACGACGACGAGGGCTCCTCCGACGAGCCGCCGGCCAAGCGGTTCTGCCCTTGGCCGGGCAATCTTAGCGACTTCGACAGCGACGAGGACGACGCTGGCGAAGAAGATGAAGACAACGAGGGCCCGGTCGGCGGCCATTGGAGCGACGACGAGCCCGCCGGGAGCAGCGCCGATAGTGGCGGCGACGGCGACGACGAGGGCGGTGATGGCCCATAGATAGGATCTCTAGAATAGGGCCGGTAGTAGTAGATGGGGCGGTGGATCCCCTAGTATTCCCCTTTTGAGAGCAATTAGCCCCTTATGTAAGAAATCTCCTCTTAATCAATGAAGAACTTTTCCCCAATCTTGATTTTGCCGATTCCTTTTAATTGAGCCGATTCTCTCTTCTACTGACCTTGCTGATTCGTCCCCTTTGCCAATGCGTAATGAGCCGATCGCACCGCATCGGTCCTTTGAAATTCACCCTTCTCTTCTTCAGCTGATGATTTTCTAAATCTGGTGGAAGGCGCCGGACTTTTCCAACCAAACCAAATAATCCTTTTCGAGTACCCATCATTGTGAAGAAGGTTGCAATGAAGGATCAGCCGATGGTATCCTCATCGGTTCTTTAAACAGAGTATCCACTAGGCTTGTTGCCCCCGAGCCTTACTCGAGGCGAGAATGTCGAGAGAATGCGCCACGGCCGATCCTCTTTCTTCCTCCGACGGCCAATAATCCTCCGTTTCCTCCTTGACGGAAAAGGTTCAGGAACCCGGATCGGCTCGAAGCAGCTGGAGAAGTTTCCATTGCTTTACTCCCTCGAGGCAACAGAAAGCACCACCATTGGTCTAAATTTGGTGGAGACTCGATAAACACTGCATAATTCCACTAAAGTCGATGGCTGCGCATCGGCTTTCATGTCCTTAAGTCGATGCCTGCTGCATCGGCTGTGCTCGAAAATTTTCGAATTTTCACTTTTATTACGGCCAACCTGTGCATCGGCCCCCATATTCCAATACCCATCACCAGAAGATGAGATGCTTCTTATCTACCCCGGGCGCCCCGAGCCGATTCTGTCAAGAGAATTGATGGTATCGGCTCCGTTGGATAACATGTTGAACCCGGGTAGAAAGGTAGGTGAGGATAATTTTGGCCGATTGCTGGAATCGGCCTCCACGTTGCTTGCTCGTTGAAGGTTTTGTAAGTTCCCTTCGTAAATTTTTTGGGGCCGATCACAAGGATCAGCCTCTCCTGGCTTGCTCATTGGTTTGATCTTGCTACTTGGTCAGGCTGGATGAAACTAACCCAACCTCTGACTTGATGCGCCTGCTGTCGTCCACCTTGAGCGCTCCGGAGAGTCGTGGAGGGCTAAGCTCTGTCGGCAAGACGAGTACCATGTTTGTGCCTGCCGATGTCTCATCATCGGCTTTCCTCTGTTTGGGGCGCCACTCCATTTTCCGTGGACGACCCTCTTCATCCAGGGTTCGGCTGAACCTTTGCGGCCGGATCAGGCCGTGCCTTTCTTAGCGTATGCGGGTACAACCTTTCGGCTTCCTCCGGGCCGCGCAATCGCTGAACCTGCGCTTACGGGAACGGCTGAGTCCGTCGGGGCACCACCTTGGCCGGTGGTACTGTCTTCTTCCACTTCTCCCTCGTCTTCGAATCTTCAAGATCTGCCCAACGAGGTGACTCAGCGCGTTTGCTTTGTGGCGGGAGAGGCCCTAAGCGCTCGAACACGGACACGTTGGCTGCCTCCTTCTTTTTCGGTTGCATTACGGGCAATTGCCGATTGTGGGCAATCGGCTCATTCCTGAATCCCGGCGGTGTCGAAGAAGGGGCAGTCCCGGTGTCCGGTGTTGTCATCTTGCTCCCTGGATGCTTCCGTGGCACGGCGCTCGTGCTCCTCCTCATCGCGATCCTGCCGACGATGTCTTCGGCTTCTCTAGCCGAACGATCTCCTCTATCATCGTAATTGTGCCGTCGGCGTTGGTCATGCTTGACTCACATATTTGTTGAGGAGGTGATCGAGAGAGGGTCGCTGATATCTTATATTCTTCACCTCTCCCTCGTGACATAGCGCTTGCCATCATGATGGAGCCGATCGCGTGGAGCGGCCTCCTCTGTGTCCTTGCTATGAGAGCAGCTGCCCTCATCTCCATCTTTGCCGAGTGGTTTCCCGGGTCCTACCATGTTGATGCTGAACGAGGGACCTGGCTGGCAACCTTCGGGGTAGGTGATTTCTACCATGTTAACGGCGGGGAAGGGTTGGGTGTCGACCTTCATGGCGTGCTTGGTTGAAAATTAGCCGCCCCTTCTCTATCGCCGCTTGGATGTGCTGACGCCACACCCGGCGGTCGTTGGTGGCATGGGAAAGCGAGTTGTGGAATTTGCGGTACGGCTTTCCGTTTAGCTCTTTCGCCGTGGGGAACTTGAGACCTTCGGGAATCGTCAAGCTGTTTCTCCTTGAGCAGGAGGTCGAAGATTTGTTCGGTCTTGGTTATGTCAAAATCAAATCCCCTGGGCGGCCACTGGTGGCTTTACCCATTTGCGAGGCCACGGGGTTCCCCCCGAGTCCACTCGGCCACTGCTATCTCTTGGCCTCCCGCGGGCACTTCATCCTCCTCCGTATCGACCATGACTACTTGCACGCTTGAACTTGTCTTGGTACGGGTCGGGGTGGCGCTGTTCATATGCTGATAGTTTCGAACCATGTGCGCCGGCGAGAGATAATCTGCTTGGGAGGCCATGTCCTTGAGCTGTGTTGCAAGGCACTGCTACTGCCAACTCGGCTGCTTCCTTTTCGGTTATACGAACCGAATAACATCGGTTCCTAAGATTCCTGAAGCGTTGGATGTGATTACAGTCACCGTTTCCCGCGCTTCGACGTAGTTGTGCTAGATCGGCAATGCTAGACTCGGAAGCTTCTGAATGGTATTGCATATGGAACTGTTCTTCCAATTGCTTCCAAGTTTGGATGGAGTTTGCTGGCAAGGAGGTGTACCATCCAAAAGCCGATACCGTGAGGGACTGTGAAAAAAGCCTCACGCGTAGCTGATCCGACAACGAAGCCGGTCCTAGTTGAGCCAAATATCGGGCTGACGTGCTCGATGGAGCTGGAACCATCGATCCACGCGAATTTGGAGAAGTCGGGGAGCCGATATTTAGGTGGCAGCGGGATCATCTCGTAATCGTCGGGGTACGGCTTGGAATAGCCGACTGCCCTTCTTTTCGGCATCATGCCGAACTGGTCTCTCGGTATGGTGCCGATCTGATCCATTGTCGCTGGCCGTAGGAGTTGCACTGCGAAGATTCGCCGGGGTGGCGTGCTCGGCCTGCCATGTTTGCTTTTCCAGCTACGAGCCAGCTGCGGGAGCTGGGCTCGGGAGTTTCGTCGGCGTGGCGTATTTAGTTAGCCACGTACGCTCGGTCGCCGACGTTCCTCCTGTCTTCGCCGGAGTCCCCGATGTTGTGGCCTGGTTTGTGAGTGCCCAGTCGCCACAATCCGGCACATACATGCACGCGTATCCATGAGGGATCTCCTTAGGCGCCTCCATTAAGAGCTGGTAGTCACTGGGGTCGCCACCAATCGCGTAGACGAGGAATGCCGGTGTAGTCGGCACTTCAGCGAGTGCTGCCAACGCAAATGGCAGCGGTGGACGGGGCTCGGAATGGCAACTCTCCTTGATGAGTCCCGAGAGCTGGTCTGGCCGGCGAGTGCCGGTGGCTCATGATCTCTCGGATCACGCGCGGAGCGACACGCTCCGGCACGTTGACCAAGTTCTCGAGTGGCGGTGTGGCGAGTGAGCCACCGGGTAGTTGATCTCCTGCCGCGGACCCCTGGTGCGTTCCTCCGACGGGGCGAGAGAGGTCTATCCCATCGAGTGCACCTTCCGGTGAGAACCCCTTCCATCCGATGCCACCGGAACGGGTTCTGCGAAAAGAGCCGATGAGGTCGGCTTCGAGGGTAGCCTTGATCTCGTTGTATTGCTTTTTGAGGTCATCGGGCGGATCCTCGTAGGTGGCGGCGTGCCGTCCGCCATCTCGGATGTAGATGGCGATGTGGTTGATGTAGACGATTGTCCCACCGGGCGTGCCGAGAATGTGTTGACTGCCAAAACCCACCGGCGGGCAGCGGCCTTGTCAGCACCGTAGAGCCGGGGGAGCCTAGAGCTGCGGCTGGCTGAGACCCCTCCGGCGACGGCCCGCAATGCTCTTCTGGTCACACGCGGCGTTGCGAAGTGCAAGGGCGTGCCACCTGACCTATACCTGGTCGGGGAAGGTGATGAGGTTGCCTCGCTTAGTTTCCTGCAGGGCATACATGTAAACGTTAAATACGAGCCTCGATCGGCTCTCGGGTTATCTGTGAATCGGCTCAAAGAGCCGATCCACCCATGATCCGTACGGGGTGCACGAATACTTGGTGGTCCTGCTTGATCAATATGAAGCTAACGAGATCTACGACGATTTAGGGTTTTCACCGCATAACCGGATCATCCTACTCCAGGTTGGGCCTTGCGGCCACGCACGGTGCTCGTAAGCCGATCCTAAACAAGGCCAAAAAACCAACATGAAGTTGATCCTAGGAACATCCCGTTTAGGACTTGCGAACGCCACCCTACGTGCCACTTGGATCCTCCCCCCATTGTAAGGCCAAACTATTGCAGATATTAAACTAATCCTTGTAGAACAAGGAGCAATCGTAACGGATCAGATCTACTAAATAATGATCAAGCGGGGTGCCGCCCCCACACCCGAGATAGGCGTGAGGACGGCTAGATATGCAAGGGTTGCACTACGTAAGCATGCTTAAACGAAGAACAATGCTAACCCTAACACATCTAATGATAACTACGTTGCTCGCCATCAAAAGCGCTTCGGTACGAGCAACGCATGAACAACGTGGGGCTTGTGCTGCCTAGATCGCAAGATGCGATCTAGGCAGCATGTCGCTTCACGATAGAAACCCTCGAGACGAAGGAGTTGGCGATGCGCCGAGATTGGTTTGTTTTTGGGGTTGAACGTGAGTTGTTGTTTATTCCATAAACCCTAGGTACATATTTATAGTCCAGGGGACTTTCTAATGAGGGCGTGCACTAAACCGTGCACGACTAAGATTCTATCTCTAAACTAAAATAGATCTAATATGTTACAGATACACGGGCAATTAAGCCCAACAGGCCGATTCATATAATTCTCCACGTATATTTCCTTAAGCCCATCTTGACTGCGGCCCACCTCTGACTCGGTCAAATCTTGGTGATAACAGTCCCCCACCTGCACGACGTGTCAAGATAATGGATAAAATGGGCCCGCAAGGCAGTGGGAGAAGACTTGTCGTGATTTTTGGAACTGCAATCGTGGCTATCGTCAGCAGTAACGTCACCTTGGCAGAAGAAAAAATTCGCCTCAACAGCTTCATATAAGGCGACATGGAAAATATGTGTGAGCCTTTGATCAAATACAAGTTTTTGATCAAATGCTCGGGGGCTACTTTGAAAAAATAAAAAGATCGAGAAAGACAAAATAGAAATGGCGTGAGCCTATGATCAAATACAAATATTTGTTCATAGCCTCGGGGGCTACTCCCATCGGGAGCGCTGTTCGCGCACCCGAGAAATTATAAAACTTCGGGAGGTCAAGAAAATATAGCGGCATAAGGAGTGGAGCCTACAACCAAGCACAAAGTTCTTGGCTGTAGCCTCGGGGGCTACTCCCATCGGGAACGCTGCTCGCGTGCCCGATGAAATCATAAAAAGAAAGAAAGAAAGAAAAAGAAAGATAGCAGAGCAAAAAGAGTATATTTCGAGTTAAAAATAAATCTGCATATACTCCCATCGGGAGAGCAATATAAGTCATCTTTGACTCAATAAAATGTGCCATTCCAACAGCCGAATAAGCACTCGACAATATATTCTCAGAACGCCAAAGTCGCGATCAATTTCTGAATGCCGCAAATTTGCGAAGGTAAGACCCCAGATCCGTTCTGTGTGGCGTGGCGCCGTCTCTGACGTCGGTTTGCTACTTTTATCCGTATCAACAGATACGAAGAAAAATCCTAACGGACGCGTTAGGTACCCGATAAATTTGATTGGGACTCGACAGAATGGTAAGACCTTAAGCGGCACCTGTCGAAGTTTACACCAGTATCCCGAGATCATGTCCAGGGACGTGATCTTGAAGTAGGTTTTTGCGGATTGCCACTAGAGCAGTTAACTAGTACCTGATCCGTCAGATGAACTAGCCCCAACTACCATTATCCCTGTAAAATATAGAAATTTATGTGAAGAAATATAGAAAAGTTTAAGTTGTCGAATAAAAATAAACAGTGGAGATTTTCCTTGACTCTACGATTCAAGCAAAATCTCGAGGGCTACTGACATAGGCATCCCCAATGGGCCTGCCGAAGATAGTACCCGGGGTTTATTGAAGGCCCACTACCCGAAGAATAAGAAGATTCAGAAGCCCAAATATTATTAAGGAAAGCTAGAGTTGTAATAGGAAGTGTTATTTGTAATCTTGCGGGATGAGTTAGAAACCTTCCCGGACTCTGTAACTTGTACAACACGAAGCCCTCGGCTCCGCCTCCTATATAAAGGGGGAGTCGAGGGACGAAGAAGGCATCGAATCATTGTTTCTCAAACCCTAGTTTCGTAATCGTCGAGTACTTTTCGGCTGAAACCTTCGAGATCTACTTGCCCTCTACTTCCAACTAAACCCTAGTCTACAATCTGTAGGCATTGACAAGTTAATACCTTGTCAATTGGCGCCGTCTGTGGGCAGAACAATTCAAGGGTAGTATGGTCTCTTTTTTTGCGAGAAGGGTAGTATGGTCTCAGCTGACGGAATAGACTAACGGAACCAACGACAATGTCATATAAGGGAAAAAGTTTAGACAAGGTGCCAAATAGGGAAGAATAAAAGGATCAGTGTCAAATAGGAAACCACATTTCAAGGTAGTGTCATATAAGGAATTTTCTCATGGGAATAGCGGAGGGGATGGGATAGGACGCCAGTTTTCCGGTGTGGACTGTGAAGTGAGAGAGGAACGGGGATCGTTTGGGTGGGCAGATAGAGTGCAAAACTGCAGATGGGACAAAAGGTGGTTACCTGCTGCTTTGGGGAGAGATGTAGCGAGATAGTGTATCTCTACATCTGTTGCTTCGCTCATTTTAATCGGCTGCTTTGTTATCTTGATTGATTTATTGATATTGATATTGATGTCTGTTGCTTCTTATCGAGACAATATGAGACAAAAAACGGATTTCTAAATACTGTCTTCCTGATTTCTAATTACTGCCATAGCACGCTGGTGTCTTACAGGGTGCTCACCTTCCACGTTCGTCCGATCAGTATCCGACCGTTCGCAGCTTTTATTGGGACCACAACAGGAGCTTGACAGTTTCGTGGGCACGTCGCACCACAACACCCATATGTGATTTTTTTATCCCGATGGCTTCTGGCCAAATTCCCCATTCCTCCTCTCCAACACATCTCTCTCCTTTTCTCTCCAGCAGATCCGGTGGAGAGGAGCTCGACGGCTGATCGCGAAGGGAGGCTCCGCCGTAGGGTTTTGCAGAGCTCTACCTCCATGGCCATCACCGGGAAGGGCCTCGCCCCCACGAGGTATTGCCTCCATGGCGCGCCGCCGGTAGGCCGCCCATCTCCACCGCTCGTAGGGGTGCATCTCCATGGCGCGCCGCCGGGACGGCGCCCATCTCAAATCGTGCGCTGCAGCGGGCCCGTCTCCATGGCGCGCTGAGGGGAAGACCAGACCTTACCCTCACCGTGCTGCTGGCCCTCTCTGCCATGGTTCCCTCAAGTTCTTTTTTCTGGTAAAATTTTCGAGCTAGGGTGTCCACTTTTTTGGTCCTTTTTACATCCAGAATAATGACACCAGTGGATGTAATTTATTTCCTTTTTCTACATCTAGGAGCTTCTTTTTTAACTATTTCTGCATTTAGGATCCTGAAAATAGTTGATTCCTCCATATCCGGATGTAATATTAGTATGTTACCCCAAGATTTAGATGTATTTTTTGTAGAGTAGATGTATTTTTTTTTGCTTTTTCTACATTCCATTGCTGTAAAGAAGACGGTGGCATACCCATTTACTTTTTAGTTTTTTTTTGTCTGGATTTATAGTCCACCTATGTGGATATATTTTTCCGATGCAATCAAAATATCTGCACGGAAAGAGAAGAGGCGCGGGCGGATGAAATGTGGAGAGTTGTGACTTTCTAGTTTTGGACCGTGCGGGGCTGTCGGAATATTTTCTTTCTATTTTTAGGTAGGGCACTCCCTAATGCTAACCGGTGCTAGGGCACCGTGTAGCAACGTCCAGGGCCATGCTACACAGTGCCCAGCCAGTATTTAGTCTTCCACGGTGCCCCACCCAAAAATAGAAAAGAATTAGTTAACTGTCACTATCGGTTCCAAAAAAAGGAAGTCCTAATCCCTCACGTTTCTTCTGCACACAATCCCTCTCCGTACCACCATCGCACGTCTTCTTGCTGTGAACCCACTTCCCACGCCTTCCTTTTACCACAGTCTGGTCCCATTGCTATTTAGTAGAATTAAAACAAAGGATCTTGGCAGGAATAAAAAAATGCATCCCTCTAAAAAATAATTCATACTGCTCATTTTGTGATCCAAATGACGATGTACAAAATACAGCGATGGATGTAAAAATATATAAAAATTACATTCAAAATCACCAAAATTGGGATCACAAATATACTCTAGATGTAGAAACATGTACAATATACCCGAATGTAAAAAATCAAATATACTCTAGATGTAGAAAAATGTACAATATACAGCCATGGATGTAAAAAATATATATAAATTACATTCAAAATCACCAAAATAGTATTATGTCTTACACCTTGATCCATTAAACATTATAGATGTAGAAAAACGATGAAAACTACATCCAGAGTGGAGAAAGAAAATAATATAGTTACATCTCTCTACTGATGGGAAAGTAAAAAAGTCTAAGAAGCAAAAATTAGTCTGCACAAATTACATCCATGACATAATTTCTTCGTACCGATCTGGAAGTAAAATATTTAAAAGGCAAAATTAATCTGCAAAAGTTACATCTATGAACAATTTTTTAGTGCCCGCAAATAGAATAGATCAAGTACAATAGTAGTAATCTTGAGGATTCGGGCACCTGAAACATCCTCAGCGCGAACGCCCTGGCACGCGGGCTCCCACCCCGAGGATCTGCTCCGCCGTTGTCCAACCGCCGCCCTTGGCCGGGAGGAGGACCCCGATGATGCGGGCCCGAATGGAGTTGTCGTCGGCGCCTATGAACTTGGAGGCGAGGCAGACGAGCATGGTCTCGATGAAGACACTGGGCTTGTCGGGCAGGACGTCGTGTGCGGAGCTCGCCGCCGCCAGGAGGGCGGGGCACGCAGATGGGTCACAAATGCGAGGGGCGGCGGCATCGAGGGCCTGGAGGCACGAGCCTGGAGGGGGAGCAGTGGAGGGGCGGCGGCATCGATCGGTGTTGGGAGAGAAACGAACTGTTGGTCGACGGAGGAAGCTCCCCTCGCGCCTCGCCGCGGCAAGCACGCAGGCAGGTGCTTTCTACATCTCTCGACAGTGGCGCCGGCCTCGCGGGGCTAGAGGGCCTCTTCGACGGCGGTCTCGCACCGCGCCACCCGCTTGAAACCCCGCTCGGCCGCCGGTCGCCGCCTCCGTGCTCGGCCGCTAGCCGCCGCATCTGACGAAGAGGTGCAGGAGTGAGATGTGTTTCAGGGAGGTGAAGAATGGGGAAATTTTGACCGACCGTCTCTTCTCTCTCTCAAGTATCAAGGAGTGCCGCACGGATCGGGAGAGTCATCTGATGGCAATCATAGTTGGCTGCTATGAGGGGGAGCTTGCTGAACAACACCACGACACTCTTGCCCGGTTGAACGCCTGATGTCCTTCATCTGGTGTAACAGCGGAACCATCGATCCCAAACTGTCCAAAACCAATCCTATCCAAAACCAATCAAATGCGGGCTGAGTTGGGATTGCACCTGACACTTGCTCGAACAGCGTGCGGGCTTACTAAGAAGCTAATGTTCATGTAACATATGCCTCACAAAATTAATTACCTAACAAATCTGGACCAACATATCATCTGCACAACAAATCACACATCCGGGAGAACCTGTGGAGCGTTCCATAACCACTAAGCGAAACCAAAAATAAAAATCAGCGCAGCTCAGATCTCAAAATCGCCAGAGCAAAACTACGAAGCAACTACCATGATGGGAATCGATTAGGGTGCTCACCTCACAAAATTGAGAAACAGAGGACGGTAGGTGTTGATGTAGAACCTCCCCGACAATGATCTTCGACGGTATCTCCTCTCAGCCCAGTCGAATCGGACGCATCGACACTTGGCGCACTAGAAGATGGCCCTTGACGCGCCTCACTGATGCAGCACCACCGGCCGCTACGAACAACGAACGCCGACCACCACCGGCCGCTTGATTCGTCTTTCCGCCGGATCGCTTGCTGCCGACGAGGGAGAATCGACTGAGTTGAGGTGGGATGGACGAGAGACCAAGGTGAAAGAAGGAGAGGGGAATTCGAGACCCAGTCCAGAATTGTTTTGTCGGAACGCGCCACTACACGAGGGAAGGCCAGGACCACGCGATCCAGATCGGACGGAGCAAACGAGGGAGCACTCTGTAAGACCAGACAGTGCCCACGCAATTATTAGATTATACTGTCTTGGACGTGGCTACACGATGCTATAGCACCGTATTGCCTTAGGGAGTGACCCCCGTCGAACCCACTTTTTCCGGTTTTGGGTGTGGTCCCGGTAACCTTTCCAAAACGGAAAGTTTTCTTTCCTCTTTTGTTCCAGCCGAAATTGTTGACTTGGCCCATCAGAACAGGACGAGAAAAGGTGGGACCACAAGTATACAGACAAGAAAAATTACATTTAAAGCCCAGTTCGTGAATGGACCAATCCAAAACAAGGGCAGAGCCCAGTTCTTCCCAACCTACCTCTCCCTCTCGTCTACCTGTTCTTCCTCCATCCACCAGGCCAGTTCTTCCCCAAGCTCCATGGCTGCACACCTTGCTGCCTCAAGTTGATCAAAAGAAAAGTACATCTGAAGAACAGATCTGAAGAACAACTCTCTGGAAAACAACAAATCAAGAGGTAAACAGACTCTAACTTCACCCCTGCCCCTCTCCCTCCAATTCCCCAATGCTCTCCCTCCAATTCCCCAATGCTCTGCTTTTACCAGCAAGAAAGTACATCTGGATCATGCAGATTCAACAGAACTTTCATGGGATAGCCCCAGATCATGCAGATTCAACAGAAAAACACAGGGGAGATGCAGATTTCGAAAAAATATACATGCAAAAGTAAAAGCTGATGCATAATAGGATGCAAAAACAAAACAAGAAAATGGATAGTTGTATCAAACCATGCATATAAACACATGTCATCTGCATGCTTCATAGTAGAGATAGCATATAGATCCAGAACAACAAGTAGAAAAAGTTGGTGCCTAGAACTAGATGAGAAAGTTTCTGGAAAATGCAGTTTCAGTTGCATGGTTGGGTGAACCAGAAGTAGGAAATAAAAGAGTTTCTGCTTGAGTACATGTAGTTTTCTTGCTGACAAAACATAGCATCATGACAAAACATCTCTTGAATCCATTGGAACCATAGCATCATGCAATACTGGTAGGAAACTACAACAAGTTGTCCATCTTGAAATTCCCTGTGTAGTTAAATGAAAAAAAGATAGATAAGTGACTATACAAGCTGGACAGAAAACATGTGCAGTTAACAAAATATACAGTAGACAGCATTATGAGGAAGACAGTACTACATGGCTGCTTCTGTGTTTTGTATGTTTAAATTTCAAGTTCCATTTATACAGAAGCAGTAAAATGATAAAGTAGTCAGTAGTACAAGTTGATTTTTTGTCTTGTATGTATAAATTTCAAGTTTCTACATAAAAAATGAACTGACAGTATATGCTTGTATAAAAAATGCTTTGTTAGCAGTATGTGCTGTCCCATATAATTACATGCTTTCATGCCATTTTTCAAACAAAAAGTGATAGCAGTAGCACATGCAAAACATGATCAACTAAGTGAAGAACAACACAACTACTGTCATATGGCCTAACTGTCGAGTTTAAAAATACATTCCTGCAAGAAAATGCTAACATTTAGGTTCCTACTGACAGGTTATGGATCCAGAGTATGCTCCTGGATTACTAGATCTGAATGAGCCAATACCCGAAGATGTCAGTGTGTTTGACGATTTGCAAAAAGAACATACACCAGTGAACACCGCAAGAACCTCGAGCAATGCAGATGTAACAAAAAGTTCTGAACAAAGCAAGCATGCAAGTGGTAGCAACATTGGTGCAAGTTCGGACGAGAGCAAGCATGCTAGTGGTAGCAACATTGGTGCATCCGTCGACACACACCCTATAACAGGTGAAACACTTTCTACCGATGATTCGGGAGGTGACGATGATGATGAAGTCCAATCAACTCCAGTAAGCCAAACCGAAGTGCAAACACCATATCCCGGCATGATTTTCGATTCATGGGATGAAGCGAAGATGCATTA